>NW_027185804.1:36669265-36695899 GCF_028583685.1 Petaurus breviceps papuanus
GAGAGAGAGAGAGAGAGAGAGAGAGAGAGAGAGAGAGAGAGAAAGACGGAAGGAAGGAAGAAAGAAGTGAGGAAAAGACAAGGAGATAATATGAACAAAGCTGAGGAGGAGGAGGAGGGTGAAGCAAGGACAAACTTGATTCAAGGGAGAGTCAGGAGAAAAGCCTGGAGAGAATGGATGTGTCATGGAAACTAAGTGACCTACCTAAAGTCACAGGGGTGGTAAATGGCAGCTTAGGATTTGAACCCAGAACTCCAGATAACAAACCCAGACACATTCTCTACCCTACTGTGCTGCTTCTCCCATCTTGGCCCTCAGTTTACTCCCTATGATATTTTGGGCAAGACTTGGGCTTCCATCTATTTATCTGTAAATGGCCCCTAAGGTCTCTTCAAATTCAAAATCCTCTGACTCCTGAGGTAAAGAGGATTCAGGTCAGAGGACTGTGGGTTTTAGAACAAGAAGACATCTTACTAGTCATTGAGTCTGGTGCCCTCATTTTACCAGCAGGGAAAGTGAGGCACAGAGGTCAGTCACTTGGCCAAGACCACGCAGCCATCCAGTATCTGAGGTGGGTCATGAGCCCGGGTCCTCTGACAGTGCTCTGAATGATGGGGACAGGAGTCAGCTTGGCCCTTTTTGAGAACAGAGAGTGTCCAGGGGATGAGTCGCGTGCATGGTGCCCTGGTACATTTCCTTTCCCAAACTCCCCACTCGATAAGTGGAGCAGCTTCCTCCCCAGGGCTCCTGCAGAGCCCAGAATAATTATGTTACCCAGATTCGCTCTGTGCCTTTTTGGAAGGGCTCTGAGAGGCCCTGGGCTCCCTTGTGCCTGGCACTGATGCCTGCCAAGGGCACCTGCTCCTTGGTCCCTTTAGGCCTCAGACCCCAGTATAACTGGGGCTGCACTTTGGCACCAGCTCAGGGTCAGGTCCCTGTCTTTTCCCCAAACCTCTTGTCTTCCTGGGCCCCTCCTGGAGCCTCATTTCCTGAAGCTGGGACTTCCAGATGCTTGGGAGTGAAAATAAAACTCAGGCTCATTTCCTCTGTTTAACTTCTCTCTGCTGCTTTCAAGTATCACTGGAAGCCGTCTAGCTACCCACAGGGTCTGGGAAGAGGTGGGCAGGGGCAGCCCTGGAAGCCAGGGTAACAAAGCAGGGGCTGTAGTAACCATAACAATAGCAACAGCAATGGTAGCAGCGCTGACATTACTAGGGCACCCTAATCTTGGAAGCCACTGCATATGTTATTGCATCTGGTCCACACAACATTCTATGAGGTAGGGTGCTATAATTATCCCCATTTTACAGGTAAGAAAACCAAGGTTAAGTGACCTAGAGTCACAGAGCTAGGAAGTGACTGAGGCAGGATTCCCACACAAGTCATCCAGACACCAAGTGCTCTCCCAAAATGCCTCCTAACTCAGGAAGACCTGAGTGGTCTCAGACAGTCACTAGCTGTGTGACCCTGGGCAAGTCACCTAATCCACTGGAGGAGGCAATGGAGATACTGGCATGCAGTGGACCACAGGGTCACAAAGAGCAGGAGGTGACTGAGTCACTAAACAGCCGCCACAACTCCTGTCGAGACAGTACTTTAAGGTTATGCAACGCTCCTCCTCACATGTTCAGAAGGTAGTGTAGGTATTGTTATGTCCATTTTATAGATGGAGAAACTGAGCAGGGATGTAATGGAAATAGCACCAGGTTTGGAAGACCTGTGCCCAGCTCCTGTCTCTACCACTTACTAGCTGTTTATGACCCTGGAGGCCTCGGCCAAGTCCTTATCTCTCTAGGTCTCAGCTTACTCACCTGTAAAATGAGGGAGTTGGATGGATGATTGATGACAGGGAGATTTGAATCTGGGTCTCCTGACACCAAGGTCAGCCCTTGTTTTTTTCTCTTCTCTTTTCTCCCAGCCCCCTTGTGATCCCCCCAAGCTAGCCTCCTTAGAGAGGCCAGACATGGGTCTTTTCTTCAGCTTCATCCTCAGAGGTGATTGGAAGAGACAGAACATGCAGGCTAACACAGGCCCCACCTCTGCCCAGCTCCCTCTCCATGGGGCAAGCAGAGACTTGGGATCAGAGCAGGCAACTATTCTCAGAGCAACAGAGCTAGGGGCCAGGTCATTCAAGCACCAGAGGCCCTAGTGGGACTCGTATCTGTTTCCACATTTGATATCAGCTAAGAGGGCTGGACCTGAGTCAGGAGACCTGGGTTTGACCATCTCTGTCTGAGTGATTGTAGACAAGCCCCTTCCCTTTGACTCAGGAAAGCAAGTCTGACATTTACTTGTGTGGCTCTGGGCAAGTCACACAATCCCCCTGAGACTCAGTTTCCTCATCTGTAAAATAGGCACAATAATCTTTTTACTACCTGCTTCCCTCAGTTGTTGTGAGGGAAGTTCTTTATGAAGCTTTTAAAAAATTTTAGTTCAGACCTGTGATTTTGTCATTGTGGGGGACTCCCAGATGTGGAGACTCCCTTCACCAATGCAAATTCATGACCCTTTAATAACCTATAGTCTTTTTTTTTCTTTTTTTAGAAAACATTTTATTGGGGCAGCTAGGTGGCACAGTAAATAGAACACCGCCCTGGAGTCAGGAGGAACTGAGTTCATATCTGGCCTCAGACTCTTAAAGCAAAAACTAGTCATGTGACCTTGGGCAAGTCACTTAACTCCAATTGCCCTCCAAAAAGAAAAAAATATTTTATTTTTCCTAACTATACATATCGCTTATAGTTTTAGAAAATTATCTGGGAGGCTGGGAAATGAAATGACTTGCCCCTGGTTACACACCCAGGTCATCCTGACTCCAAGGCCATGAAACCCTCTGACCTCAGAATCCTACAGTGTGAGTTTTTGTCGTTGATGTTGTTATTGTTGCCTACCCCTACTCCCCAACCCCACAGATCTTCCTCTTCCCAAAGTCTCTAAGGGCAAAGAACAGCCTTCAGCAGGAGGTGGGGCAAAAACAGTCTTTACTCTGTAATGTTGTGATTTTTCCAGAGGACAGGGGCTGCCCCATCCAGAGTTCTAACTCTTTAGTTCTCTGACTTAGGGGAATTTGACCAATGAAATTTCCCCCCAGAGCCAGCATGAGTCCTTCCCAGAGAAGGGTCCTTGACAAAAAGAAAGACTTCCTTTATATCAAAATATTGACAGCAACACTTTCTGTGGTAGCAAAGAACTGGAAACAGAATTGGGGTAGGAGGGAAGGCTAGTCAAATAAACATGAATGTCACAGAACATCTCTGTGCTGTAAGAAATGATGAACATAGAAATGCATGGGAAGACTTTTGTGAACAGTTACAGGGTAAAAAAAAGTAGAACCAGAGGTCATAAACACAATAACTACAACAAACAGTGTAATTGGAAAGAACCACCACAAAACAATGGAAACAATGTTTCCAAAAAATAAAGAACCGTTTGGCCTCAGAAGAGAAGAGAAGTCATTCCTTATAACAGAGGTGGGGGTCCAAAAGTGTAGAACACTGTATAAGGCATCAGATTTTTCCCCACGTGTTGATTGATCTTTTAACAGGCTTTCTGGATGGGCCAGAGGTGGGATGAGGGTGTGTGTGACAGAACAGACAAAAATGAATAATTTTTTGGAATAAATCCTTTGAACATATCATGGAACATTGGTGTTTCCCTGAATGAGGAAAGAATGTTAATCTGGGTTCAGATCCTGGCTGTGATGCTTATTACATGTGCAACTTTGGGCAAGTCACTTCCTCTCTCTGGGCCTCAGTTTCCATATCTGTAAAATGAGAGGACTGAACCAGCATTTGATGTCTGAGGTCCCCTCCAGTTCTAGAGCTCTAACCCTGCCTTCACAAGGGCTCCACTTTGCAGGGGCTGCAGTGGCCATTCCTCCAGGCTGAGCACTGGAGAGATGCACCAGCCAGCCATACTTGGCAGGGACTGCCCTCGAAGCCTTCCCAGCTTGGGAGGACCTGCTGTAGCTTGCCCTGCCCTGATGCGGCATCCTGGGAGATGTTTTAAGAAAGGAAAATGTTACCTCTGGGTTTTGGCCCGTATTCGAGGGGGACAGGCAGCAAAGTATATTCGGTGGGCAAAGTACAAAAGGACCTGAGATTGAAACCTGGCCCTGCTTAGTCACCCACCTGTGTGATCTCAGCCCGTCTCCACCTTTTGGGGCTTCAGTAGCCTCCAATAAAGAAGGGAGTTGGATTAGATGGCATCTAATGCTCTAGGCGGTGTGGTTAGAGGGGAAAGAAAACTAGGGCTGGGGTCAGAGGACACAGGTTCAAATTCCACCTCAGTTTCAGCTGTGGGTAAGTCATTTCCTCTTTCTGTGCTTTAGTTTCCCCTTCTGTAAAGTGAGGCCTGCATGAGATGGCCAGCAAATCCTAGCTTATCTGAGTGACTTTGGGAAAGTCACCTCCTCTCCCTGGGCTTCACTTTTCTCATCTGTAAAAGTTGGATGACCCCTAAGATCCCACCCAAGTTCTGAATCTTCTGGCCTATGAGAGGAGGGAGAATGGTGGACCCCCAATCCTATGGTTTATGGGCGCCTAGGCTCATAGACCCCAAACAGAAGGGCACATCCACCCGGAGAGCGCCTGGGAAGTGCGGGGAGACCCAGAGGCCTCCTGGGGAGCATGGGGAGAATGAGTGAAGGGTACCTCCGGCCAAAGCTGTTAAGGTTGGAAGGAGAGGGGCCCAGGTAATGGGTGGCTTGAGGAGACCCCAGCATTTCTTGGGCTGGCCGGGCAGGGCTGGGCTGGGCTGGGCAGGTAGCAGCTGCTGCAGCTGCTTTGGCCCCGGGCACTGTCTCACGGGGTAGACAGCTCTCTTTGTTGTGCAGAGGGCTTGTCCTCACCTGCCCGGTAGGGTCCATGCAGCTTCTCGCAGCCGGGCCCCGACGGGAGGGGAAGGCACGGAGTGAGAAGGGGGTGGAGGGGGCCCTGTGGTCAGCCCTTTATGGGGCCGCTGGCCTCCCACGGTGCCGGCCCCCTGCTCAGGAAGTGCCGAAAGAGGAAGAGTGTCGCCACTGCCGCTGCTGCAGCGGGGGCAGGATGAGAGTGCCGGGGGTGGCAGGGGTGGGGGCCGCAGAGGCAGCGGCGGCGGCGGCGGCGGCAGCAGCAGCGGGGGCGGAGGAGGCGCTGGGGGAGGACGGGATGAGGCCCCGGGGTGGCTGAGCCCGCACCATGAAGAGGCGGGAGCAGCCAGGCAGATGTGGCGCTACCGCTCCTGGGACGTCCCGCAGATGCCCGCCGAGGGCCCTGACACCCAGTAGGTACCCACCGGAATGGGAGAGGGCTGCACCGAGGTGTCCGTGGGCACCAGGCGCCTGCCAAGCCCTGGACGACGGGTGAAGCCCGAACTGGGGAAGTAGCGTGGGAGGGCATTGTCCTGGGACGGAAGGCATTGTCCTGGGAGGGAGGACATTCCTTGAGGTCCCGGCACCCTGCGCTTTGGGAGAGTCGAGGGGGAAGCCAGAAAGGCTGGTCGGGATACCCCGAATGAGGGGGATGTGGGCTGCGATCCTCTAGGCTGGCCCCAGGGAGGGTTCACGGGCGTGGAAGATCCACAGCTGGAAGGGACTGGAGCCAACACCAGCTCCGACTCCTAATTCTCCAGAAGGGCTCGAGCTCAGGGCAAGGAAGCCACTTGCCGAGGTCACACCATGGGGACATAGAAGAGCTTCGAACTGAAGCCGGGGCCTTTGCCTCCCGAGGCAGGGCTGACTTCCACGGCCACCGGCTTTAGTCGCCACCATGGTCTCAGGAAAAAACAGCCGGGAGGGCTATTGTGCAACTTCCGCACGTGAGCCCACGGTCCTGCAAACCAGGGCCTGTGTCGGCTGCCCATCTGCTTGGCTGGGGGCATCTCCCTCACTCTTCATGACCCAGCCCACCCCGGCTGGGGCTTCCTCTGGTCCCAAGACAGCTCAAAGGAGAAAGCCAGGACCTGTGCTAGGGTGCAGGGGTACACCCCTCCATGGTACAGGGATCATGCTACTGGGAAATAAGCTGGTGAGAACCACAAGAAGGTGGACGGCAAAAATTAGAAGTAACACAGGATGTGGCTTTGTTGAGGAGTAAGTGAAAGGGTCTGGGAAGGCCACTGGTTGGGGGAAGGGGATGAGGGAGAGGAGCCCAATGTAAAGCTGGCTTGTAAGGCCCACCAAAGACTTTCCAGAAGGACAGAAATCTGCAAATGGCTCACCCAAATCCCCCCCCCCCCCCCCATACACACACATGAAGCTAAATAAACCACTGGCTTCTTCAAAGCCTGACCCCAGATATGGGTCAGAAACTAGTCCAGAACTCTGTGCCAGGCCAAGCAGGATACTTCCTGGCTGTGTGACTCTGGGCTGGTCATTTCACTTCTCCTGAGACTCAGTTTTCTTCTCTGTGTAATGAGATTAGACTAGATGGCCTCTAAGGCCCTTTCAAACTCTGCATGTATGAAATGAGGATGTGGAGAGGGACAGAGGTGGAGATATGTGTGTGTATGTGTAAAGGGAAAGAAACCCTTCTTTGCATGTGTGAAGGCAGTTTTTATGTGTTGGACCTCTTTGATGTTAGCAATGGTAGTAACCAAGCATATAAATAGGTTCTTTTTGGTCTCTCCTTTTTAAAAATTGATAAATGTCAGTTTGACACATCCTGCCAAATCCCATCATGCTCATAATTAAATTTCCCACAATGTACAATTTTAGAAAAAGCTAAACAAAAAAAAAATTCAAAAGTGAGCGAGACCAGTTATTCACGTGACCTTACACTTCAGCGGTTTCCAGATTGTTAAAGGAAAGGACTATGTGTGAGATAAGTTAGCTGGGCCATGGTTTTTATCTGGATTTTGTAACCATTTAGAGTTACCTTGGTTTAGACAGTAGTTTATAGTTACAGAAATTGTGTGCATGCAGTTTCTTCATTGTGACATTCTGAAACCTATCTGTGCCCACCATGGAGCTCCCCATTGCCTTTGCAATGAGCTACAGTTTTGACCTCTTGAGGTCATGGCATTTTCATGATTCAAGGTTGCTTAGAATTGGAAGAAAACTATTTTAGTCTTTTGAGGTCTCTGTGGCCTCATTCCTGCAGATCTCCTCCCTCCCCCAACACGTGGTGCACATGGTGACCTCTGAGGGCCTTGTCATTGGGTGTGATTCTTGTCCGTGACCTACTGCAGATATTTCACAAGCATCTTTCCTGCCCCCCCCCTCCCCCATGCTAGTGGCCTTCCTCTGAATCAGGGCCTGGTCCACTGATGGATTTCAGGGGGCCCATGAATTTGGAAAGGGAAAAAAACCCTGCATTATTATTTTTTCAAACCTCTAACTGAAATTTTAGCACTTTCTCCCGTTTTGAATTATTTTTTTTTCTGAGAAAGGATCCATAGGTTTTAATAGACTGACAATAGAGTTGACACACAGAGAAATGTTAAGAACCTCTGTTCTCAATCTCTTCACATTTGGAATAAGTCCATGGGATTCCCATTGGGAATCCCAAGTTATCCGGTGCTTATCCCTCAATCTCCACTCATGGCCATTCCCATTCTGTGTCCAGACATCCATGATTTTGATAGCCTTTACAATGATTCTGTGTTAGCAATACCCCCTCACACCTACTACATACCTCAACGTTGCCATTTGGATGACCCTAAGCTTTCACTTTTTTGAGACCGTGGCAAAGCCACACTGTATCACTGGAAACATATCGATGTTAACCAAGGGAACGGATGAACTCAGCACAAATTGAGACAGATTTTCTTTCTTGGATATGGCCACTGTGAGAATTTGTTTTGCCTGACTATACATGTTTATAACAGGAATTATTTATTTTAATTTTTTTTTGCTTTCTCATATGAAGGGGTGTGGAATTAGGGAATATGAATCTAAAAATAAAATGAAATTTTGTTTAAAAAAAGTATTGATGTTAAGATGGTTTCAGGGAAAAACTAGGGGTCTTTGAAAACACCATATCATTTCCCAAAGGCAACCTGATCTGCTTTCTTACACCCCTTTAATTCTGGGCTCAACTCATTGTCCAATTGCAGTGTCTGTCCAAAGTATACATGTTGATGGGTCAGCTCTATGAATTGTCCATCTATTATACAGCAGAGACTAGATGCTAGACCTTCCTCACTTTGTTTCCTCCACGTGGCTTACTAAGCTGAACCCCTTGGAGTTTCTGTGCGGTGTCTCACAGCTTAAGTCCATCTGGAGAATTTCACATGTATAGAGAACCATCTTCCCTTTCGACTCTGTGCTAGACATAGTACATGTCAGCAGCAAAGACCTTTAGTGTATTTGGCTGTTTTTTCTTGATAGTTATAATCAGACAATCTTTCAAAGAAGTTGTCTGTGTTGTTACATATTTCCATGAATACCCTATGATGACACCATATTCGAGAAAAGCATTTAAAGTGATACTTCACTCTCCCAAGTCAAGTGCTTTTTTAATAGTCAACAAACAAACAAACATGATAGCCATTTGTATTTTTGACACCCTTCAGGCAGCTGTGTGGCTATAAAGACAATTTGTTATAGAATATCAGCCTGGTCATTTTTCATGAACTCACCAAGGACATCCTTGATACACGTGTATAGATTATTCTTATGAGGATTTGAACTGGGTACATAGGTCAACAGTTTTTATATTTTCCCAGTTATCTCTTTTTTTGTTAATAAAAAGATCCAAGGACAAAACATAGAATCACAGATTTAGAGCCCGAAGAAATCTTAGAAGCACACTCCCACATTTTCACCAAGAAGAAACTTAAGCTGAGAGGTTATATGATTTGCCTAGGGCGTCAGAGCTAATAAGTGTCTCGGGGGATTTGAACTCAGGTTCTCCTGACTCCACATCCAGTGTCCTACCCTATGCCAGGCTATCTTGAGATGGGCAGACATGGAGGGGTTGTGATATCATGGGAGGGATGTCCTGAATTGATTAACTTATGGATGCAGTACAGCATTTGAGTAAGAAGGTCCATGATTTTCCGAAAGTGTTTGGTCTCCTCTCCTCTTTGAGCTATTTAGAGAACTGTGCCTTCAAAGTTGTCCTCCAAGCTTTATTGCCTGAACATGGGCTGTGGTCTGGTCTAGGTGTTGCCCTCACCTTTGTTTTCTTTTGTAGGTTCCTAATGCAGCAAACTGGTGACTGGTGTTTGTGTCCCCATTGTCATTAAAGGAAAAAAATTGTTTGCTTAGAAATCTTCTTAGATTGTTTCCATTTTTGATTGTTCCTTGTTTTCCTTCCAGTTTCATCTTTAATTCCCCGGGGACAATTTGGTCTCTTGCCAACCTGTCTGTAAACTTGTTTTCCCTCCATTGCTTCTGTTTAATGAACTGATACTTCTCATAATCCTCCGCCATCTACCTCCATAGGATTTTATGAATGAGTTTACGTTTTGAATTGACATTGCCTTTGGCTGTCACATCTCTATACTTATAAGGCAAGAAGAGTTTTCAAGAAATTCTAAGCCCTTTTGGTCTCCTAATTATGGCACTAGACTTATAATAGTTAAACTTGTTGAGGAAATCATGAGACTTGCTGTTAGGTTCTGCTGTTTTATCCATTTCCCATTTTTTGTTAACAGTTAATTTAAATAGGTCAGGTTGGAGTTTTCTAAGTAAAATGTCATCTCTTATCGTTTTTATTCTTTTTCCTAATTGATTTTGGTCTTTACCCTAATAATAACTGACTGTTATGTAGACAGTGTATACAGGTGAGATGCTTTTGTATTATCTGTATGTCCTTGTCTTGTCTTATTTCCTTTTCCTGAAATATTTCCTAGCATATTTTTCTCCCCTATTCCCAAGGGTATTGTGAGACTCCAGTGAGATAATGGGTGTAAAGCACTTTACAAACCATAAAGTGCTATATAAATGCCAGTTATCATTATCATTATTAACCTCCCATCACCAGGTCTCCAGTCTGGAGATGACTTAATCACACAGGCCTACTGCACACCTACCATGCTCCTACTGCACTCAAGCAATGTTTTTAGAGCAGAAATGTTTAACTAGCAGGCTCTCCAGAAGAAAAAAAAAGTCATAATTTCTTAAGTCTAGACAATCAACAGAAAAAATAAATCAAGCCCTGATCGGTAGCAATTGCTCATTTCTGAAGTATAAATTCAATTGTTAGAGCTGGCTCTGGCAGACCCTTGCCTTTGCCCACCTTGTATGGAAATCATTGTTACGGGAATTTTTCATTTATCTTTATTATTTGGGACTCAGGGATGTTCCTCCAGCAAGTTTTGGTGAACAAAAAGTCTATTTAAATATTAACCTCACCTAAACAAAAGCTGGCCCACAGGATGTAAACTGTTACTTAAAAGTCTTCCTTAGATAAGAAGTTAGAGGAATCTCAGCTGTCCTTGATTCCCTGGCAAATCCTCTCCCTCGGTCTATGTATGAATCCTCTAAATGCAATTTAATCAGTTACCTGACTTAGTTTACCTATAGAGTTTGATGAAGCTTGTTTCTTTAGGGGATGTAGGAGATTATGACTTTGTTTAACTAAGTTTACGTCATTAAAGGGAATATTGGAGTATTGGATGTATCTTGTATGGCCCAAGAGGAATGTACAAGATGGCAATATGTAAATGAATCATTTCTCTGTCACTCTGACCTGATTTTGCCCATAAGAAGCCGTGTCAGAATCCTCAAGATTGTCCAGATTTTCTCTGAGGCCTGAACCTATGCTTGAACAGAATAAGAAAACCTAGGTTTTTACTTCCATAATTTCTGTATAGTGATAAATAAATAAATATATGGCGATAGCGACCCTCCACTGGGACCCAGAGAGGAG
Organism: Petaurus breviceps papuanus; assembly: GCF_028583685.1. NCBI lineage: Eukaryota > Metazoa > Chordata > Mammalia > Diprotodontia > Petauridae > Petaurus > Petaurus breviceps. Next base: position 36,680,062 of record NW_027185804.1, read on the forward strand.
ACATTTTCCCCCTAACATCGTCAGGTATTAAAGTATGCATCGTTGTAATTTGGAGGAGCTTGCTGGATTCTTTCTAGAAGGCCAGTACCTCTTCATCCCCTCCCTCAGATTTTGACACACAAATGACCCTTATTTTCATTGTGGTCTTTTTGTAAGTGCCATCAAAAACACTGTGATTCAAACACAATTCTGTTGTCCCCTGAAATGATGAATCTTGTTACCTTTGGATATGAAATGAAACCAAATCCACCAACTTCTTGATTTTGTTCTTCAGGAAAAACCAGTGATTTCTCTTTCAATGCGACTTCCTTTTGTCATCTGATTTTGTTTGTAGTGAGAGTAACACAACTGATGCGATTCAGATATTCCAGCAATTCCTGGTCACTAGCCAGGGTCAGAAACTCCTGTGCTTTCAGTACTACTGTCCCACTCCCTCCCCCACTTTTTCTTTTACATTCTGCCACCATCACTGCCAAAGCAGAAAGGGTCCATTTCGTCTTTTTTGCTTGTTTCAGAAGTTACTCTGGTTAAAGAGTTGATCACCAAGTGGCCAGACTCCCTGCACCTAACTAAGCTGGTCTTCAGACAGAAGACATACTTTATTACTGGGACCATTTCTGAGAACTTTTTCAGCATCTTAGAACCTTGTTGGCCCATGACCCACTGGCATAGTCCTTCAAGAGTTCCACAGGAATTCTGAATAGGACTTTGTGGAAGCCAGAAGAACACTGGGGTTAGAAGGACAGGACCCTGTTTCAGGGCAGTTTGAGGCCATTGAAAATGCCACACAAGTTTCCAAATCTAGCCTTCTATCCTTTTCCATGCTGGGCCTAGTTCATTGGCCATCAGCTCTTTTTATGTTTATGTGAGCTATAGGTCTCAAAGGACCAGTTCTATGAATTGTCTTTTCAATTGTGTGACCTAGTCTCAACAGTACTTTCTCTTCATCTGAGGAAATATCAGTAATGTGGAGAGAGAAAGGGACGGATACCCCGTGAGGGTGAAACCAGCCCCCACATACTGACAAAATATTGAGAGGAAGGCCCTCCTTGTGTGGAAGAGCTCTAGGCTGGATTCATGGGAGGGCTTGGAAAGGAATTGTATGATGAGAAAGTGGAGGAAGTACCTGTGTTGGTGACATGGTGAATCTCCCAGAATATAAAAGCTAGCAGCTATATAGTGTTTTACAAATATTATCTCTTTTAATCCGCACAACTATCGGGAGGTAGGTGCTATTATTGTCCCCATTTTACAAGAGGAAACTGAGGTCGAGTATAATTAATTGTACCTATAATTTGTTCCTGCTTTCTTTACTCTGTATCACTTCCTACACGTCTTTCCATACTTCTTTGAATTCTTTTGTAGTACAAATCTACTTCATGGGCTTAAAAGGCATGAAGCATTTTATGACCTTGTGCAATTCCAAATTGTTTGTCCAAATGGTTGGGCAAATTCATAGCGCCATCATCAGTGAATTACACACCAAGGGATTTCTTAGTTGTTTTGTAAAGTGACTAGGTCCTCTGAAGTGCAGACCAGACCAAACTTCCAAGCAGGCATCTATGTGAACATGGTAGAAGGTGAAGGAGGGTCGGTAGGTCGTGAATTTAAGAGACATGTATATTCCTTGGTGTGTTTATGTGTAATGTGTAAGGGAAAAGGAAGCCCCATGTTGAGACTGTGAGTGGGTGTGTAGGGGTATGTATGTCTAAAGAGCCATTGTCTAGGAGTTGGCATATCACCTAGTCATGTCTCCCCCCCACCTCCCTTCACCACCCCAAGGACTTTGGGCTCACTTGAACTAGGTCTGAAACCTAATGAGTCAGTTTCTCTCACTGACTCATGCCTCCACCAGAAATGTCTAAAATAAAGCTCAGGTATGGCTCATGTTTAAGTTTCCCTAAAAGTAGGTAACTGGGTCTCAACTCCTCTGCAGACACTCAGTGTTCAATGTGGGTATCAGGTGTAGGCCAGTTTTTATTTTACCCACCACAGAAATGAGATGTGATGTAGAAGGACTCCCAGGAGCCCATGACCAAACACAGAATCGTAAAGCCTTTCTATGCCCATTAGATTCCTTTGGGGAAGTGGGCTGGGATTGCTTGAACAAATACTGCCCATTACCCTCCAACCTGCATCATCCAAGCAACTCAGGGCAATGGCAAGGGGATAAAGGGGAAAAGGGGCAATCTCTTCCCTTTCCTCCACTCCCCCACACCCCCCAGCTTTAGGCCTTTGGCTACAGGGCAATCATCTTCTTTCTTCAAGGCAGTGGAATTCAGGAATTCTGTCTCTTGGGTAGAACATGCATGGAAAGACAAGAATTCTTATCTGTGATGTGCTCAGAATAGAAACCAAAAGCAAAAGACAAGCAGGAACTTGGGAGATCCATCAGGTAGGTCCCTTCTTGGGCCACCTGGGCCAGTATAGGCAGGTATCTTGCCATATGTACCATCTTCTGGGGAGGAGGGAGAAAGCCCCTCCCTGGTGTGAAATTTGAAAGGACAGTGTCCAAGTGCCAGCTCAGTTCTGTTCCCTTTTGTATGCCAAGAGGGAGAAGTTGACTTTTTTTGACCCAGCTATTATATTATGTTATGGAAATGCCTGTTTTATTCCATATTCATTAAGGAGCCATTGTGGGAGAGAGAAAAAAAGGCTAGATTTATAATCAAAGGACCTGGGTTTGAATCCCAACTCTGCTGCCTGAACAAGGTCCCTAGGCCCCATTTTCTCATCTGTAGAATGAAGGGGTATGAGCTGTTAGATGACCTTGAAAATTCCTGCCAACTCTAAAGCTGTCAGTACTATAATTTTGGAGAGAATATAAGGTCCTCGAAGGCAGCCAGTTAAGTACTCCTTAAGCTCGATGTGCCAACTCCATGCGAGTGCCAGGAATACACAGAAAGGTAAAAACAGGGCTCCTGCCCTCATGGAGCTTACAGTCTAGGAAACATGGACATAGCCAGGTACGTATGGAGGAGAGTGAAGGGGTCCCCCTGGAGAGGACCCCTGCATAGGTCCCCCAAGAAGGGGGTTTGAGCTGGGTCTGCCGAGGAGGAGGGAGACCATTCCAGGCTTGGAGCCAGGGTGGTTGGAGGGGAGTGAAGTGTGAGAAGACTGAAAGGGTAGGCAGGTGACTTTGGCCTTGCACCTGCGGTGTCTAACGTCGGGGCTGGAACGCAGTCGGCATTTAATAAACGCTTGCTAATTGAGGCAAGCACTCAGTGCATGGACGCAGAGCGCTACCCCTGTCCTCGGAAAGCACGGGCTTTGATGCCTGCTTGCGACTCAGGGAAGCCTCAGTTTCCTCCTCTGTAAGGTGGTGGAGCTGGGTGCGACCTCTAAAGCCTCTGCTCTGAATCTGGGCCTGCGGGCTACACCCGCTCCGGGGAGCCCAGAAGGAAAAGGTGCCTGCCCTCAGGGTGCTTCCACTCTGCGTGGGGGGCAGGGCAGAGCCTGAGGAGGGAGACAGCCGGCTCTCACCACTAGGGGGCAGCCTAGGTTGCGTGTAGGAGGGGAGGACGGGCAGCGGCTCTGGTAGTCTGTGTGGAGCCCTGAGGAAGGCTCTGTTGTGATCCTGGGGAGGGGCGTGCAGAGAGGGAGGGGCGGCCGCGCGTTAGCGGATTCGCGGCCCCACCTCCACCCCTCCCGGAGAAGGGCGCCCCCGCGTGGCCTCGGCCAGGCCGGCGGGGGGGCTGCGGCGCGCCGCCAGGCCGGCAGGGGGCGCCGCCGGTCTGGGCGCGGGGGCGGGGCCGGCGCCTCCGGGGAGGGGCGAAGGGGCCGCGCGGGGCGGGGCCGGGCTCGGGGGGCGGGGCGCCGGGCGCAGGCAGCGGCGCGGGCAGCTCGGCGGGGTCCTGCGCGCAGCCTCGTTCTCGCTCCCTCCGCCCCCGGCGGCACTTCCTGGAGTCCGGGGGCCGGCGGCGCCGCTGCTCGTGCGCCTCCGGGTGGGCGGAGGAGCCCCATGGCCCCTGCAGCAGTCCCGGCGGCGACGGAGCGCTGACCCGGGAGCGGACGGAGGGACGAGGCCGGCGCGCCATGGGCGTCTCCCGCCGGCCCCGCGCCGCCCGGGGCTAGGGCCGCATGGAGCCCCCCGACGGCGGCGGCGGCGGAGCCGAGGCCCGCAGCAGCGGCTCGGACTCGGCCTCGGCCTCGGCCTCGTCCAGCGGCTCGGAGGGGGCCCGCGGCCCGGAGCCCGACAAGGCGCCGCGGCGGCACAGCAAGAGGCGTTTCCCGGGGCTGCGGCTCTTCGGCCACAGGTGAGCGAGCGCTCGGACCCTGCCCGCCCCGCCGTCCCCATGGCAACCGGGCCGGCCGCCCGCTGCGTCTGGCCATTGTCGGCTCCTGCCCGCTGGTTGTCACCTCCTGTCCCCAGCCCCCTGGGCATCATCACCTCCTTCCCCCGTTCCCCTGACATGGTCACCGTGTTCTCCTGCCCACATCCCCTTGGCACACCCCTCTTCTGGTCGCCCCTTGTCTCTGTCTCCCTGGAATCCTCGGCTGCTGTCGTGTCCTCATGGTGCCTCCATCCCCCTGCTCCCTGCCACCTTGCACCGCCTTCCCTTACCCTGATGCATCCCCTGAGGGCAGCATGGCCGGCCCATCCTGTGGCCTTCTTTGGGCAGGCAGCCCTTTCTCCCATCTGCCTGTCGCTCCTCTAACCCGGTTCTAGAGCCCCCACTGGGCAGGGTTCCCCGGGACCCCCGGCTGCCTCGCTCTTGGCACTATTTCACTAAGCCTCCAGAGCTCAGGAGGGTTCCTGCAGGTTTCGTTCTCCCAGATTCATTAATGATTATGACAGGGTTTGGTTTGGTTTGTCTTTTTGGAGGGGGGGGGGCGGTCCTGGAATGAGGTAGAGCTGCTCCTGCAGGGGATAATCAGCCCTCAGGAGCCCAGACGACCCCCGCCCCATCCCCACCCCGTGCCTCAGCCCTCTTCCCATCATCCGGCCTGATGTTGGATCTCAGATTGGCACTTGCCGCTCAGGGTCCTGCTGTTTGCTCCATGTGGTTCCTGCACCTCGGCTGTCGTACCTGGGCCTTGGGTGTAGTATCCAAGTTGGAGGGGCTCAGTAAGTGACAGCAGTTGGTGCTTTCAGGGCTCCCTGGGCATTGCTTAGTGCTTTAAGGTGGGAGAAGGGGGATTACCAACCCTCTTGGCTCCCTACAGAGCACTTTGCTGGACTCTGCCCAGGGAGTGCTTGGCTAAAGTCCTATCTCCACTCGATTGCCCAGCTTTCCTTGTCCTCAGCTTTGACTCTTACTTGGACAGACTTTACTCCCAATAATCTCCTGCCTTATGTTGGGGAAAGGTACCTCACTTGTGGGATTGTCTGAGAGCAAGTCTAACTGCCTGGCTTTCCCCTGACCCTGCTCCGGCCATACACTAAAGCTGGAACTACTGCTCCCTGCCCCCTCTTTCCCCAAATCTTAGGGACTCACTATGGATAGTGAGGATGTTAATCTGAGTCAGAGGCTTGTATGCTGGACACAGGTTTCAGTGCTGTAGTGATTTCTAGTGAAAGGGAAAGGCTAGGAGCCTTTTCCCCTTTTCATCATTCTGCCACTCCCCAGTTCAACTCTATCTCCTTCACCACCATGAACCAGCCTCTGGCAGAGGGGCCCATGTACGTGCATTTCTGACCCCTTCCTTGGATTTCTGCATAGCTGCTCTTCTGTGTGCCGAAGGGGCCCCTGCACCTGATATGTGTGAGGCTGTCCTTTGTATAGATGGACAGAGAAAAGTGAAGCGAGAGAAGAGCTGTGGGCAAAGTGGAGAAGGACAAACACCAGGAATGGGGGGTGTCGCGAGCCCTTTGGTGCAAGGATGAACTGGGGAAGGGTGAAGTGCATGATGGGAAAGGACAGGGCCGAGAACACTTATGGCTGTGATGCGGTGGCCATCATTCTGTGGCAGCCTGGCCACTCAACCGCCCTCTTCCCTCACCCTGCCTTTGTTTTCCTAGTATTCTCTTGGTTCACTCGGTTTTGGTCACCGATTCAATTTGGGGGATATCCAATCAGGTTAGTCACTGAAACTGGACTGTGTCATACTTAGCGAGCATCCTTTCTGGCTTCCTTTTACCCTAGGGTTCAGGTCCAGGGAAGACAGGCCCCTCAGTGCCTCCAGCTCTAAGATCCCACCCCCATCATCCCCTCGATTCTCTTTCTCTGGCTGTAGACACGAACTCCCAAGCATAGAAGGAGAAAGAAGGCAGGGAGGGGGGAATTTGCTAGAGTTGTCCTAGGCTCAGAGCATTTAGAGGTGAAGTCATGGAACACCTGAAGGCTTTTAAAGGACTTGACACACATTTTCATTTAATGAGTGGGTGCTGTGGAGCATGTCCTGCATCAGTGTTACCCTTATTCTACAGACAAGAGACCTAGGCCCTGAGAAATTAAGTCATATCATCTGCTGTCAGTAAGTACAAAGGCAGCTTTCGAACCAAGGTCTCTCCCGGTTCCAAGTTCAGCCCTTCCTCCACTGAAGCCAGACTGGGATAACCAAAGACCCCTCCTCCAACAGGATGCAAAATTGAGGCCCAGAGAGGTATGCAGTGTCTTTCCCAAGGTCACAGGTAAAAGTTACAGAATTTGGATTCAAACCCAAGTCCTCCAACTCCAAATGCAGTGCTGTTGCCAGGGTGCCACCCCAGGTGCCAGCCCACCTCCTAGGTATCTTGATTTGTTCCCCCTTCTTTCCCCTTGAAGCCTACCTCTGTGGCCACAACTGGCTGCATTGTCTTAATATCTTGAAAGGCGGTTCCTAATCTCCACCTGCCTAGCCTGAAGGGACAGAGGGACTGGCTTGCAATCTGTCCACACCCCCTTCTCCCCCCATCTCACACTTCCAGCTGGTTGGGGAGGAGCTTGGGTAGCTGGCCTTGCCCCACTGAAAGCCGCTTCCCAGGACCTAAGCTCATTGCCCCTAGTGTTACTTGTACAGAGATAGTCTGGGGAAACCCTCCCTGTGCTTGCCAGTAGGCTCAGCCTGTGGGTTGTATGGGCCTGGTGAGGGGCTGGGTCTTCCTTCCTCTGGCCTTGTCTCTGAATTGAAGGTCATGCTGCCTGTGGATTAGCTGGTTTTATGCCCCAGGGGCATCACCAATTGCCAGCACCTTACACAAAGCCCTGGCTCTTCCAGACACCGGAGACACTCATGGATGCCCTGGAAGCCTAGCTGTCTATTGTCTCTTCCTCAGCGCTTGGTAATGTCTCCAGATCTGAGGCTCCTGGGGTGGCACAAAGGCTGTTTCTCTTTAACTTCTTCAGTGCTGTTCTCATCTCTTTAGTGCTAAGGCTAGCTGGCCAAGATAGTGCTCTTGGCTCGAGGAAGTAGGAACGAGGTCAGCCACCCTTCCCAAAGGTGACCATGCAGTAATGGGGAAAGCCCTGGCCAGAGCTGGTGGCTCCAGAGCTGACTTAGAGTCCTCATTCTGCCCCTTTCTAGCTGTGTGAGTTTGGGTAAGTCATCCTCTCTCAGGCCCTGGACTTTGCTGCTTTGGGCCTGGCATAGAGCTGGGCACTGGGATGCCAGGTCTCCTGGAGTGCCACCATTTGGTGATCTCAAATGGGCCTTCCTCCCTTGCTGGTGGGTGGCAGTGAGGGAGGGGCCTGTTGTCCAGCCACCTGAGTAACCTGCTCCCTGGAAAGGTTGCTTCAGAAACTGGAGGAGAGAAGGCTTTTATTTATTATTATCTCAAATGAGATAATGTTTGTTGAGCAGTTGGCGCGGTTCCTGGCATATCATAGGTGCTATATATAAATGCTTGTTCTCTTCGCCTCTTCCTTTCCTTTTTATTGGGTGCCCCAGGGTGTGTGGCAGTGAAGCCGCAATGTGGAAAAATCCAGAATTGGGAGTCAGAGAACCTAGCTTTAAGGCTTGGCCCTTTCCTTAACCACCTCTGTGAGCCTGGGTAGCTTACTTACCTAGGGAGACTTGGGTCAGATAAACCATAGTATCCTTTCCAGCTCTAGAGCCTGTGGCCCTGGAAATGGGCACTTGGATTCTCATCAGGCTGAACTCAGAAGGAAAAGAAGCTGGGAGGGAGGTTCGACATCCATAGCAAGTGTTCTTGAAGGCTTTTTTAGCCTGGCCAGGCTGTTCCCCGGTGCCTAGGGAAAATAAGGAGGTGGAGCAGGCAGCCTGTGGTCCTGGGGCTTCTGGGGAAAGAGGGGGTGCAGAGCTTCCACTTGGAGGGCTGGAAGGAGCCCTAGACTGACTAGTCCAGCTCTGTCATTTTAAGGGTGAGGAAGCAGGCCCAGAATCCAGGCCCCTTGGTTTGGAGGCTAGAGACCCGCATTTGAACCCTGTGACCCTTGGCAAGAGTCTTCATGTCTCACCAGTAGTTTGTTCATCTGAAAGTCAGGATCATAAACTGCTGCTGCCGCCCCAGGGGCTGAGCGGAAAGGGCTTTTGTTGGCCCTCAGCCGCTGCAAAGGTGGCTGCTGGTCATCACGGCTCTCATCCTTAGTGTGCCATGCTGGTCGCTCCTACAGTTTCTGTGTGAAGCAGGGGCCCGGCAGTGGCTGTTGACTTGCGATCTGTCAGTGAAGAGAAATCAGGAATCACTCAGGTACAGAGATGGGCAGGCTGCTTCTTCCATGGCCTGCCCTGCTCAGGGCGCACTGCTTAGGGAGCGCAGAGAGTTTCAAAGGAAGCAGCAGTGCCTGAGCTCTGGACCAGGGTACCCGCCCTGCTCAGTGCCAGGAAGGCACAAGGGGGCGACATCGGCCCCCTTAAGATCCAGCCAAGGTTCATCTGCAGGGCCCCTCCCCCTCTTCCATCTTGCCTGTCCAGCTGGGGTCTGGCCCCCCCCCTCCAGTTCAGGAAATGACCAGTAGCATTCCTCTGAACACAGAGGGCCGTGGGTCAGCACTGAGCCGGCCAGCTCACCACCACTGTTGTCTGGGCCTCGCTTTTCTGAAAGGCAGGACCTCCAGAGCCCTTGGCCGGCAGCCTAGAAATAGAGAACGTCAGAGAACATGGGACGGATGTTAGAATCTAGCACGTGGCAGTTTTGTGACTGTCTTGTTAAATGGAATAGTGCTTTTAAAAAGATCGCCGCACAGCACAAGGCCCCAGTGCAGTAAAGAGTCCTCTTGCTTGTTGGAAGGACATTGAAATAGCCGCATTTGATTAAATTTATAATAAAAAGGGGGAAACATATCAGTCAGTCCAAAAGCATTTAGTAAGTCCTTGTTGCATGCTAGGCACTGTGCTAGGCCCAGAGAGGCCAGTGCAAAGGCAAGAGAGGCTCTGTCCTCAGGGAGCTTCTCTTCCACTAGAGGGATACCACACATTCCCAGGGAAGTCAATAGAGGTTATATACAAAAGAAATACCCAGTGATGGGTCAGGAGGCCCTTGATCTGATCCTTGGAGGAAGGGGGTTAGGGGAAAGCATTCGAGGCATGTGAGACACATTAGAAAGGACCTTCACTGCTGCATGCCCAGTGAGGGCTGGAGAAGGCCTCTGCATCATTGGAGTGAGGAGGAAACAGAGGCCTAGAGAGGTCATGAACTTGTTCAAGATCACACAGGAAATAGCAAAGCTGGGGCCAGAACTCATATTTCCCGGTTTCCCTGGGCTTTTTCTATTATATCCGGCTGCCTTTCTTTGTCCCACCAAACTTCCCAAAGAGCACCACCCTTGCCTGCCCCCCCCCCTTTTTCTCTCTCTCCCTTCCTTTTCCTCTCTATCTCCCTCTGTCTCTCCCTATCTTTTGTCTCTCCCCTTTCTTCCTCTGTTTGTTCCTCTCTTCCCTCCCTCTCTTCTCTCTCTCCCTCCCTCCATCATCTCTCTCTCTTCCTGTTTGTCCCTCTCTCCCCGCTCTCTTCACTCTCTCCTTCCCTCTCCTTTCTTCCCTTCTTCCTTGCTTTTGTGTCTCTCCCTCTTTTTTTCTCTCTCTTCCTCCTCCTGTTCTCTCTTCCCCCCTTCTTGCTTCCCTCTCTCTCCCTCTCTCCCTTTCTCTCTCTCTTTCTCTCTCTTTTTCTCTCTCCCTCTCCCTCCTCTCTCCTCTCTCTTCCCCCACACTTCCTTTCTTCTGCCATCATATCTCTCACTTAGATCTGTGGGAGTCTGGCAGAACCTAGAGGGTGCAGGGGAAGGGGGTGGATACAGGAGGAAGCCTATCCCATGTTCCAGGCTTTTACATAAAGGTAAGTGAGTGGGGAGATGAAAATTATGACTGGCTATGAATATATAATTCTTATCTGTCTGTGTACTGCCTTTGATTCACTAGGGTCCCATCGTGGCTTCACGTGCCAGGGAGGATAAGTATTCTAGGATTTGTTGTGTGAACTCTTCCTCTCTTCCTTCTCTGAGCTTTACTCAGCAGACTGAGTGTCACCAGCTTAAAAGGTGACTTTGAAAGGTCTGGAGGCAAATCGCTGTGGTGGTGGATGTTCATAGACCCCAGAACAGGCCACCTTTAGGCTCAGCATCCTGTTTGGAATATTGAGCCCTTCTGCCTTTTCTCCCTCTTCTCATTGGTGCCGTAGTCATAGATGATCATCTTGTATCCCTGGGATCCCCTTCTCTCCCCCTTCACTATCCTATCAGCTGAGCTAACTTTGGGGCCACTTTAGACCAAAAGAGAATGCAGGGGGTAAGCATATTAGGCAAGGAAGTATGCAAGCTTATCCCATTCCCCCATTTGGTGGAGAAGTCTCTGTGGTTTAGTTTGTAAAGTTCAAAGAATGGGGCCAGCACAGAGCTGTTGGGTGAGTCCCATGAACTTCTGGGTCTGTGTGTCTGGCTGGAGCAGGAAAGGGGCTCCTCCCCCCCCCCAACTTACATGTACACAGATCCTTATAGGTGCCGCTTGTACTGTTCCCAGGGGGAAAGAATATCAGCCTGCTTGAATTCAGAGTGATGAGTAGAAATTATAAAGTGAAGCTTGAGGTCAGAAAAAAACCTTGACTTCCTTCTGGATTCTAATGGAACCTTTTGCCAGTTCACATTGGACGGGTTGGTTCCTGAGGCTGAGCTCCAGAGAGCTCTGATTCTTCTCTGCCACTTTGCACATGGGTGTTGTCCCATCTGTTATGTGGCATGGGGTCACTCTCCTTCTGCTCGGTTTCTTCATTTGTAAAACAAGAGAGTTGAGCCAGTTGACTGATCCCTTCCATTTCTGATATTCTGTGTGTCTGGGAGCTGCTACAAAGACCTTAAGTCACCAGAGGAATCCTACTCATATTATTCTCAGAAAAGAACAGTCATTTCAAGGGTGAGAGATGCCTAAATGGTCTGCTGTTAACTCCTACATGACATCTCATCTCCCACCTCCATGCCTTTGCACAGACTGCCCCCCATTCCCTTCTCTTCCCTGCCTCTTAGGTCCCCTAACTTCTTTAAAAGATCAAGGCAAGTGCACCCTTTTCTTTTAGGAACTAATTCTTAATCCTGCCAATTATTAGTGCCTTTCCCTCCCAAAAAAGTGACTTTATTTTTTTCCTCTTGTGTACCTTATTTCCTTCAGTAAAAAGTAAGTCCCCAGAAGTCAGGGATTGTTCATTCTTGTTTTTGTCTCTGGGACCTCGTTCAGGATCCTGGCACAATGTGGCACTTGATAAAAATGCTTATGAAAAGCTGACAGGAGGAGGTGGGATGGCGGTGGGGAGAGAGGGAGGCAGTGGGACCAGATGACTCACGAGGGATCCCTTAGGACCTTTCATGTTTTTCTGTTGACCCCAGAGCCAAGGGTTGAGGACTCCTGTTTGAGGGGCCTCTGTTCTTCAGAAGGAAGGAGCCAGGAGGAGGCCATGCTGTGGAGCACCTCCCCAGTGCTGCTGCCTTTTGCTTGAGGAGCAAATATCATTAACTGTGTGAATGACCTTGGGAAGTTATTTGCATTTCCTTCACCTTGATCTCCTCTGTAAAATGAAGGGGATGGACCGACTGGCCTTTCAGGTGCCTTCTAACTCATGACATTTTATGGCTATGGAAGCAGGGAGGCCAGGGCTGTGTGTGAGCCTCAGTCTTCAGCCAGGTAGAGCTCTGGGTTGGGTCCTCTCTATGCAGGGGACCTTGCCAAACACAGATGACTTATCATAGCAGGGTTAAAAATAGCCTCCACAGAGCCTTGGGCTCCTGCCACCCAGACGCCAGCGCCTCCCTATCTCCCACCCCCTACCTCAGGCTTCACTCGCTGACATTTTACAGATGAGGGGGTGGTTGTGAAAGGGGCCCAGCAAGGAGCCTCCTTCCTCTACCCGCTTGTAAGGAGTTCCCCAAGGAGCAAAGGTTTTTTTTCCTTAAGGGTTTTTTGGTACCAGAGCAGCCACACGCCCATTATTCATATATAACACATATAACCCGTCTTCGGAGTTCTTCCCACCCTTCCTTTTAGAGCAGCTCTAGGGAGACTGAGAGAAAGTGTTGGCGAAAGAGGCAGTAGGTGGCAATATTGGAGCCAGAGGCCTGCGATTGGGCCCCGGCACCCTGAAACTTGGGGGTTGTAATGACAGAGAAGTCTCTTCACTTTTTAAGGTTTTTCCATCTGTAAATGTGGGCTGCTGATACTTCCACAGCCTATCCTGCTAACAAGCAAAGTCCTTTGTAAACTGAAGGGCTGTGGAAAGGGGGCCTCTCTGCTTTTTTGTTGGGGGGGGGGTGAGTGGGGAGGAGTCAGTCCCCTCAGTCTAATCTGCCAAGATCAGGCAGCAATAGCAACCATTCCCGCAGCACATCGTGGCTGCACACCGGTGCTCTGGGGGCTGAACTGGATGAAAGGATGAGGAAGACAGGGGCCTGTGTGCCCTCAAGTGATTTCAGTCCAGCTGAGCTTGGGGGGGCGGGGTGCATCTTGAACCTTTGGTGTGCCCAAGCTTCTGGCCTACCCTGTCAGTACCATGAGTTTTCCAAGGCTGGGGGGAGGGCCTCACATAAAGATATCACCCCATCCAGATAAGGGAACTAAGTCCCAGAAAAGGCAAGGGAGGAAGCAGGAGGCACAGTTGGGATTAACCCACATCTTTGCCTCCAGATCCAGGGCTCTTACCATTCCACTTTTTCTCTTAAGGATCATTACCCCCATTTTACAGATAAGGAATTTGAGGCCCAGTGCAGTGACTTTGCCTGCAGTCTCCCGGAGCCTGAATTCAAACCCAGATATTTTGCCACATACATGTTCAGCAGCCTTTCCACTATAACATGAGCAAAAGTGCAGAAAGGGAAGAGATAAATTTTGAATGAGGGATCAGAGGAAACAAGATGGCTTCTGGCAGATGGGGAGTAGGAGGCTGTTCTAGCCATGAGAGGAGATGGAGGGGTAGAGAGTAGGAGACGTGCGGACACAAGAGAAGCGAGAGGGGCCACAGGTCAACTTGCAATGAAAAAGATGAAGGAGATAGGCATATCAGTGTCCTTCATTAATCAGTAGCTCTGGGCCAGTGTGGCCGAGGCAGCCACTGGGACCAACAGGCTCCTTCATATGATGCTGACCAAAAAGGAGTGGAGTGAGCCAGCCAGGGCGCAGCATGCCGTGCATGTGGCTGAGGCCAGTGTACCGCCAGCCTCATTCTTTACAGTCAGACTGGGCTTGGGGGATCACCTCATGCTGGCCAAGAAGGCTTTAGACTGGCCCTGCACCTTTCCCAGGGAAAGGGGGGCTGTCTCTCTGCTTCTGCCTTGAGACTTTCTGGCTATTGACCAGGGGTTTCAATTCAGGAATTAAATGACGCAGAGGTTTGGGTGGGATGGTGGCTATAAAGAGGTAGAGTGTCTTTTGAGATATTCTCTGCAGAGCTTTAGGGCTAAAAAAAGGAGGTCCGTGATTTAGCAAGCATTTGCTGAGCACCGTGCACCAGGCATTGTGCTAAGTCTGGGCCTAGTCATTCAGTAAACACTTATTAAGTGCCAGGTGCTGGGCTATGTTGTGGGGAGACAGAAGAAGGCCCCTGTCCTCAAGGACCTCACGATGCAGTGACATGGCCTATGTCCAAACAAGCAGTAACCTCAGAGGGAAGCGATTGGGAAAGGCTTCTTTGGGAAGGTGGGACTTTGGCTAGGACTTGAGGAGAGGCAAGAGGCAGAGATGAAGGCGAGCATTGCAGGAACTCAGGGAGAGCCCTAAAAATGCCTGGAGACAGGAGAGGGAGTTCTCTTGAGAAAACAGGCAGGAGGCTGGTCACTGGATAGCCAAGGAGATGGTAGAGAAGCAGAGGTGGGCTTAGGAAAGGCTTTGAGTGCCAAGCAGAGGAGTTTATCATTGGATATGGAGGCAGTGGGAGCCCCTGGAGTTTATCAGGTAGAAGAGGTGACACTTTGGCAGCTGGGGAGAACATGGACTGGAGGAGGAGAGACTTGGGGCATGCAGACAAGCCACCAGGCTGTTGGAAGAGTCCAGACGACAGATTGGAGGTGGAGGCTGGGGAGTCAAGGATGACCCCTAGTCTGGGGGACTCGGGAAGATGGTTAGTGCCCTAGACAGTAATGGGGATGTTTGGCAAGGGGAAGGGTTTGGGGGGAAAGTTCAGCTTTGAACATGTTGAGTTTACAGGACTTCCACTCCGAGATGCCTGATATGCCATTGGAGATGTGAGACTAGAGGTCAGGCTAAGTAGATTTGAGATGATAATTGAATCCATGGGAGCTGATGAGATCACCCAGTGAAACAGTCTGGAGGGGGAGAGAAGAGGGCCCAAAATAAAGGCCTTTGGGTCCCCCATGCATGATCGGGATGAAGATCCTGCAGAGACCAAGAGAGGCAGTCAGATAGGAGGAAGTCCAGGAGACAGTGAGGTCACAGAGAGGATTCTGGAAAGGAGAGAGTGTCAAGGAAACAGTGGTGATCAGCAGCATCAGAGATGGTAGAGAGGTTAAGAAAAAGCCATTGGATTAGGCAAAGACATCATTAGGAGCTCTAGGGGGAAAGCCGTCTGGGTGCAATGAGGAGGTCAGACCCCAGAGAGTGGAGTTCTCAAGGAGTCTGCATTCCACCAGGGACTTGAAAGCTTCACAGATAAGGGAGTACAGGAATACAGGATGCTGAGGGCAAGGGGCCTGGAGATAGTGGGAACTTGTCGAAAAAGGCTATACCATCCTGATGTCAGGACCAGGGATTTTACTCTGTGGAATTGGAGCCACATTGGGGAGGGAGGTGGGTTCCCCAGATATCAGAATGACTCATGTCTGTATAGGCCACAGTGCTTTCTTCACAACAACCCTGGAAGCTGGGTGGGATTCTTTTTTATAGATGGGGGAACCGAGCCTCAGAGGTGAAGTGACTAGCCCCGGGTGACCTCGCTAGTTGAATCTCGTGACCCCAGCCTAGTGCTCCTTCCATTCTGGTTGCTCCATGACATCTCTCGGCTTGTTTGGGGGCAGGGTGTGATGGGAAAGAGGTGGCACTGTGGGCACTTGGGCCCCATTCCCATTCACCCTGCCAGCTTGGTGGAAGCACTGCAATTGGAGTCCTCTCTCTTTCAGCTCTCCCTTGGTCACATCCTCTGGACTTGCCCGTTGGAGCAGCCACTCCCTTCCACGAACTTTTGGGAGGGAAGGAATGTTTCTTACCTCCCAGATACTTTGTATCTCTGTCACTTCCCCACCCTGCTAGCTCCTGGAGCCTAGGACCGCGTGCGACACAGTACAATTTAATAATGTCAGGTTGCTTCCTCCTCTGGGTTTGTAGACTCTAAGCTGGGCAGCTTTTCAGCTAAGCCAGTCCTGTGCTAAAGTCTGTGGGATACGGGATAAGCTCAGTAGCAAAGTTTATGATTTACCTGGGGTGTTCTACACATTACCTCATTTTCTCACTTGATCTCACTCCAACCCAGTAAGGTGTACTGTCCTCTAAGTGTGCTCTCTCTCTCTCTCTCTCTCTCTCTCTCTCTCTC
>NW_027185804.1:36695999-36697479 GCF_028583685.1 Petaurus breviceps papuanus
CTCTCTCTCTCTCTCTCTCTCTCTCTCTCTCTCTCTCTCTCTTTCTCCCTCCCTCCCCCTCCCTCCCACCTTCTCTCTCCTCCCCCTCTCTCTCTGTCTCCATCCTTCCCCCTCCCTCTCTTACCCATTTTCTCTCTCCCCTCCCTCTTTCTCCTCTCTCTCTCTCCCCTCCCTCTTTCTCCTCTCTCTCTCTCCCTCTCCCTCCCCCCTTCTCTTTCTCTGTCTCTTTCTCCTCTCTCTCATAAAGAGATAAGAAAAATAAGGTCCCAGGTTTGCTGACTTGCCCGGGATCATAAGTGTTAGGGCTGGATTTCAATCCGAGTTTCTTTCAACTTCAAGTCCAGTGGTCTTAATATGTCACATAGTCTTTCCTAAGACACTTCCCTCCACAAGTTTGCCATCTAATGGGTGGGTGGGGGGGGTGAGGAGAGGGGTACCAATGGAAAAATAACACAGATGTGTCAAGTTAATGGTACAAACAATAAATACTCCTGGAATTTGGAAGAGGAACAGATCCCATGACCTTAACTATTTAGGAGAGACATCAAAACAAATGTTGGATGTGAACTAGGCCTTAAAGGATTGAAAAAATGTGGCTAGGTGAGAGGCCTTCTTGGCCTGGAGAATGGCCTGAGCAGAGCCATGGAGGTAAGGAAAGAGGGGAGGGAGGTCAGCTCTTTCTGGGAGAAAATGGAGAGGGTGTTTTGAGGGAGGTTGGGCCAGATCATGGTGGGCAGATCATAGGTACCATCCTAAGCAGCAGGAGCACTTGAGAGCCCAGGGAGTGATAAGTGAACAAGACCAGTGTCCTCCTCAGCTCCTGCGGCTTCAGTCACACATCCAGCCCTGAAATCTCTCCTGAGCTCCAGTCCTGCCCATAACTGGGTCCCTTCCATAGGCATCTCAGACTCAACAAGTCCAAAGTAGGAATCATTTCTCATGCCTTCCCCTCCACCACATCCTCCCCCCTTCCCAGCTTTCTTGCTGTTGAGGGCACTGCCAGACTAGAAGTCTTGGTGTCATCACAGACCCCTCCTTCCCACACGCTCCCCATGTCTCATCTGCCTTTACAACACCTCTCCTGTATATTACCTTCTTACCTCTCATCCAACCAACACCCTCATCCCCTCTTGCTAATTAGTAATAGCTAGTATTGAGGTGCCACTTTAAAGTGCTTTACAGACCCCCCATTTTATCCCCAGAATAGCCCTGGCAGGTAGGTGCCATTGTTTTTCCAGTTTTCCAGATGGGGATATTGAGAAAATGAACGGTTATGTGACTTGTCCACAATCACACAGCTAATGAGTGTTTGAGGCCAGATTTGAACTCAGATCTTCCTGATTCTGGGCACAGAATTGTCAGGCCATTCTTTCAGCTGCCAAAGTGACTTCCCTAAATTTCTTACCTGACTCTCTCTCTCTCTCTCTCTCTCTCTCTCTCTCTCTCTCTCTCTCTCTCTCTCTCTCTCTCTCTCTCTCCT
>NW_027185804.1:36702479-36713111 GCF_028583685.1 Petaurus breviceps papuanus
CTCCCCTCCCTCCCCTGCCCCTGGTGTAAGTGAGAATGGATAGATAGACATTAGTGCCAGGAGAGGCCCAAACTGATAGAACCACCCCCACGCTGGCTATACCTGTGAGACCGAGGATGAGAATTAGGCCCAACCCAGGGCATCATCTGCCCACCCCCTTCACCTTTGGCCTTCTTCTCTGTCCAGTGCCCTGCATTGTGCACAGTACCAGCAAAAACAGGGAGAAGTAGCGGCTTCTCTCTGGCCCCGCCCCAAACAGTCTGTGCCTCCTAGGCTCGGCTTTGCCCTGGTGCCTTTTCCCACTGGTACCTATGACTGAACCCTTGGATTATGTGGCTCCTGTTCCCTAGGCTCATTCTCCACCTTTATCCATGCCCAGTGCTCACCTTTCCTTCTGCCTGATGCCTGGATGAAGCATCTATTCCCCATGAGTGGGTAGGTGCCCATGAAGACGGCCCTGGGTGGGGTCAAGCCCATGACCTTCCAGGGTTGGGTCACCTGAGGCTGCTGCTTTGGAAAACTGTAGAAGTCAGCCATCTCCAGGGTCCAAGTTCCGTTTGATCCTCTTCCTGTGGCTCAGTGGCCTGCAGAGAAACAGACTAGGAGTTTGGAAAACCTTAAGTAGTTGTTAGAGATCATTGGGTCTGAAACAGTCATCAGAGAATGTCTCATCTACCTCCCTCATTTCCCTCGAGAGGTTGAGTTATTGGCCCAAGACCCCACAGTTAAGACCCCAGAGGGGTCTTAAGGAAGGGAAGGAAAGAGAGAGAGCTCTGGCCTAGGCTCTGTACCAAGTACTCTATAAAGATTACCTACTCTGACTCTTGGACCATTCTCCATTGCACACAGGTCCCCAGTCCTGGTGGGATGCCACCCCCACAGGCCTCTTGCTTTCCATACCTTCCTTAGTCAGAGGAAGCAGGACACTCCCCTTCCCCTTGCTGGGAACACACAGTGAAAGGTCCCTAACAGCTCCATCTGGAGGTGGGCCGGCTCCAGCTTTCTCCGTGGTCACTGACAATCCTCCTGACTCAGGCCTGGCAGCAGCTCACACCTAGATCTCTGATCTGTGTGGCTGTCACCGATTTGCGTTGCTGCGCCTATTTCATGCCCCTTTCTTTTTTTTTTTTTTTATTTTTTTTTTTTTAAGCAATCGGGGTTAAGTAACTTGCTCAAGGTTACACGGCCAGTTATTTCTGGGTGTGGTGCTGAGTGTCTGAGCCCGGGATCCGATCTCCAGGTCGTCCCAACACTGGAGCCAGTACTCTTACTCGCTGAGCCACCTGGCCGCCCCTAAGCAATTGGGGTTAAGTAACTTGCTCAAGGTTACACGGCCAGGTGTTTCTGGATGGGTGCTAAGTGTCTGAGCCCGGGATTCGATCTCCAAGTCAGTCTGACGCTGGAGCCGGCTTGTGCTACCTGGCCGCGCCTTCATGCCCCTTTCTGTCCAAAGCCAGCAGCACCTAGAAGGGCTGAAGGGGCTCCCTTCCTAGCTCCCCCTTCAGCTGGTTGTGCTTATCCAGGGTACCTTGTGCTTTCCTCTGCTTAGGCTTCAGTGTGGGGCCTTAAGGTGCAGTGAAGCCCCTGCTTCTGGGCCCAGAGTAGGAGTGTGCCAGAAGCTTCTGACAGCTGGTTTCTGTGCCCAACAGCCTCCACTCCCACCATGGAGACCTTCTTTAGGAGACACTTCAGGAGGAAGGGGCCAGGGGCAAGCCTCAGTGGGCAGCGGCGGGGGAGCGGGATAGCCCTCCCTACAGGCAAGGTCCGACGGCGATCCCCGGCTGGCCAGCCTTCCACCTTGCTGGCCCAGCAACGACGCTCTAGTTCACAGCTTCAGGGCTGCCTCCTTAGCTGTGGGGCGAGGGTTTCCCGTCGCCGCTCCAGCACCATACCCCCAAGCCACAACCCTCACTTGACTGTGGAGAAAGGCCCACCCCAGAGATTGGCACCGACTGCTGTTGACACTCACCTCCTGGGGACCCCTCTGCCCCTCACTGGCCTTGTGGGGAAGAATGAAGAGGAAGAAGGGCTACTGGGGATAAGGACCCCTCAGGCAGGTGGCAAGGAGCTGGCTGCCCCCAGGGCCCAGCATGTGGGCATCAGGCCCTGGCTCCACATGCCCCGATGTCTACGTCGACGCCGAAAATCTTCACACCTGCTCCCTGCAGATGTGATGTATGATCGCACCATCTGGGGCCTACATGGCTACTACCGACGTCTCAGCCAGTACCGGCCCCCAGGGCAGCACCTTGTCCCTGGCACCTCTGCCAGCCCACTCCTGCTGAGCCACCTGCGTCCCCTGTCCCGTAGGCGGCAAGTGGCTCTGAAACGCAAGTCCGCCGGACCAGAGGCCTGGAGCGCTCTGCTCTCGTAGGTATAGCGGCGGCCAGGGCTGCGGCCTGGGGCCGTATTCTGAAAACTGAACCCATCTGACCATGGCCCAGGCCTCGTCTCTGCCCCTCCTCCCAAGCTGGGTCCAGCTGGAAGGAGATGGGTCAGGGAGGAGGGAAGAAAAGGATGAGCTCTCTTTCCTTGAATTCTTAGATTGTCTCTTCTTTTCAGGAAAGCCATCGCCAAGTCAGGTCTCCAGCATCTGGCGCCTCCAAACCCAAGTCCCGGGGTCCCCGGCAGTGAGCCGGAGAGGCAGATCCGAAGCACCGTGGACTGGAGTGTGAGTAGTAGGCAGCCAGAGTGGGGGAGTGGGGGAGGGACCTTCCGGGTCAGCGAGGTCAGGAGCCACCGTGTTCAGAAGGAGACCTCGTCCAGTCTCCAGTCGCTGCCTCCTTGAGGGCTCCCCTGGCTCAGGACAGCCCAGCACTCATTGAGTACCCACTGTATTCATGGGGACAGCTAGCCCAGTCTCTTGTCTGGGAGCTCAAGTGGAGGCAGGGCATTTTTCTCTGTGAGGCGTTTTCATTGTCTGGAGATTGAGGGTTTGAAGCAGCTTAGGCTCTGGAGGCTGAAGAGGCGAGGGGAGGCCCAGGCCACAGTGTGATGCTGTCCAAGCACGGAGGGCAGGGGACCTGGGAGGGAGGGGCTCGGGCGCCTGCTGGAGCCACTCACGGCCGCCCCGTCCCACAGGAAACAGCTGCCTACGGGGAGCACATCTGGTTTGAGACCAACGTGTCTGGGGATTTCTGCTACGTGGGAGAACAGTACTGTGTGGCCAAAATGCTGGTAAGTGGAGGGTGGAGGGCTGCCCGCCGAGGGGGCGCCCGTGTGCAGAGTGCCTGGCCCCTGCCCCGGGAGGAGGAGCAGGGCTTCCATCTCCTCCCTATTAGAAAAGGCCAGAGGGAGGCCGGCAGGGGCGCCCCTGCCCCCGCATGCAGCCTCAGTTTCCTCAACTGTAAAGTGAGGATAACAGTAACACCTCCCTTTCAGGGCATTTGTGAGAATGAAGCAGGTGGTGTTTGTAAAAAGTGCAGACCGTGGTGCCCGACAGGCACCCTAGAGATGCATGCTCCCCCTCTTCCCACTGTCCCTGCTCCAGAGTGGCAGGGCTGCGGAGCTGGAACATTTAAGTGTTTCTGAGGCAGGCAGCCAGTGGGACCGTGGATCCAGCCCTGGGCTTAGAGTCAGGAAGATCTGAGTTCAGATTCCACTTCAGAGACTGTAGCTGTGTGACCTCAGGCAAGTCATTTGACTTGTGTTTACGTCAGTCAGTCAGTATTTATTAAGCTGCTTCTGTGTGCCAGGCACCATGCTGAGCACTGGAGATACAAAGGTATATATGTACAGGATAAATCGGATATGATTAGAAGAGGGGAAGCCCTGGAATTCTAGGGTTAGGAAAGGCTTTCCTGTAGGTGGTAGGAGTTTAGTTCAGACTTGAAGGGAGCCAGAGGATCCAGAAGGCAGAGATGAGGAGGGAGAGCATGCCAGGCAGGGGACACAGCCAGGGCAAAGGCCTGGAGAGAAGAGATGGGGCAGCCAGGAAGCCAGTGTCACTGTGAGAAAACTGGAAAGGTAGGAGGGGGCGAGGTGGTGAAGGGCTCTGAGTGCCAAACAGCAGTTTGCATTTGATCCTGGAGGCACGAGGGAGCCCCTGGAGTATTGGGAGGGGGATTGTGACCAGTTATATCACTGTGGTGCCTGAATGGAGGATGGGCAGAGTGGGGGAGACTTGATGCAGGCAGACCCCCCAGCAGCTGTTGGAGTAGGCAGGCCTGAGGGGCTGAGGGCCTGCAGCAGGGTGGGGACAGTCAGAGGAGAGAAGGGGGCCTATTTGGAGAGAGGCTGCAGAGCTGAGATCCACAGGCTGTGGCCCCAGCTTAGGCAGGGTAGGGGGCAGTGAGAGAGAGTGAGGAGCCCAGGGTGACCCCTGACCTGTGAACAGGGGCAAGGTGACTGGGAGGGTGGTATTGGTCTCTAGAGGCCTATGGGGGCAAGGTTTAGGCAAAAGGATAATGATTTTATGTCTAGGCCTGTTAGGTTTCGGATGTCTCCTGGACTTGCAGTCCAAGATGTCTGAAAGGCAGTTGTCGATGTGAGGCTGCAGGCCAGCAGAGAGGCTGGGGCAGAAGAGGCCGGTGTGTGAATCACCAGCATAGGGACAGAAGCCTGTCCATGGGAGCTGCTGAGATCAGCAAGTGAAGTGAAAAAAAGAGGGAGGGAGAAAAGAAGAGAAGCCTGGGGGGCAGCCAGGGTTAGAGGATGAGATCCTGAGGAAGATCCATCAGAGACAGAGAAAAAGTCCTAAGAAAGGGAGGAGGAGGGCCAGAAGATGGGGGGGGAGGGGCAGAGAGAGAGAGAGGAGAGCCACTAGGTGGTGCCCTGGGGCAGAGTGCTGGGCCTGCCCTTGGGAAGACTCCTCATCCGGAGTTCAAATGTGCCTAAGACAGGCCTGAACCGCATGGCGCCCTGGGGCTGCTTTGGCAGGATGCAAGGGCCCTCAGGACCTGTGTTGTGCAGGACAATTTAAGTACTAGCTGTGTGACCCTGGGCAAGCCACCTAACCCTGTTTGCCTCAGTTTCCTCATCTGTAAAGTCAGTGGGAGAAGGAAACAGCAAACCACTCCATATCTTTGCCAAGAAAATGCCCAGTGGGGTCAGGAAGAGTTGGATACGACTGAAACAACTGCACAGCAACGAAGAGGAGAGAAAGGGGAGGCCCGTGTGGTAGAGGATCTGTCTGAGGAGTTTAGCTCCCACAGGCAGAAGAGATGTAAAGCAGTGGCCAGCTGGGCCTGAGGGGAGCAGCGGGGAGAGACAGACGCTGTGCTGGGGCTAACGGAAGGGCCTCCTGGTGGTGGAGGTAGGACAGGGGGTCTCTCGGTGCAGGTCAAGGGCTTATCCTTGGTATGAGGGAAGGACACCTCGGCATGTGAGACAGGAACAGAGGAGAGGGAGGAAGAAGGCATCTGGATTTCAGGAGATGAAGCAGCCCTGTCTGTGGTCACATAGCGAGTGTCAGAGGGAAACCTGGAACTTGGACCCTGCCTGCTGTGCAGTACTGCCTGGCCCTGGCATCCAGGCTGGAGCCCTTGGTTCAGACCCCTTCCACATGAGCTGTGGATGCCCTGGGCAGGCCAACCCACCTCCTCGAGCCTTAATGTCTTCAGTAAATGGAGGTGCCGTCCCTGCTCCCTACTTCATAGGTTGGTTATGCAGAAACAGCTTTGCAAGCCATGAAGTGCTATAGAAATGTGATTTGTTGTTTTCTGTCCCACTGACCTCAGTGCCCTTCCTTCCTGCAGCAGAAATCAGTGTCTCGACGAAAGTGTGCTGCCTGCAAGATTGTGGTGCACACGCCTTGTATTGGGCAGCTGGAGAAGGTGACTGTGGTCCTACTTGGATTGGGCTGGGACTTGGACCCAGGGATCCCCAGCCACTGCTGTCTCTTCTCTGGGACCCAGGAAGGGGGGCTGAGTCAGCCGGTGGGGGCAGAAAAGACCAGCCAGATGTCAGGGTTTGAAAGCAAGGCCAATGCAGAAGCTGGTGTGTGTGCGCCAGGAGGGCCCCAGGCAGACCGAATCCAAGCCAAGCATGAAAGGACCTGAGCAGCACAAAGCCCAGGCCCCTTTGGCCCCCTGGGTTAGGGAGGGATACAAAGAAGCTGGGGGGGGGGCACCCAGCTATGCTCCCGTTTCCCTCGGTGTGACCTAAGTGTAGGCCAGCAGTGACAGCTTCTCTCTGGGCCTCAGTTTCCCTATCTGCCAAAAGAAGGGAATGATCCTTGTACCAGCTCTCTGCAGGCTTCATGAAACCCATAGCCTTTGCCGTTGGGGTAAAGCAAAGGCTTGCCTCAGTAATCAGTGAAACTCAGTCCCCAAGAAGCTTTACTACAAGCAAGCACAAGAATGAGATTCCTCCCTGGACGGCAGGACCAGGAGAGTTGGATGTTCCCTCTTGGGAGGCCTGTGGCCCCTGTGCTTACCTCCCCTGGAGGCTCCTGGGACCATCCCGGCCCTCAGTCTTCACATTTTATCTCATCTGCTCCTTTGCAGATTAACTTCCGCTGTAAACCATCCTTCCGGGAATCAGGGTCTAGGAATGTGCGGGAGGTAAGGACCTTGGGTGGGATGGGAACTGCAGTGGGCACCCCAGGGGCTTGCCAGCTTCCACCCGCATGGGAGAAAGACTTGGGCTTCCTGAGCCTAGGGCATGAGCTGAGATGCCCATTTCAGGACCCTGAGACTTCTCCTGGCCAAACCCTTGCACTGCCCCAAAGCGCTGCCAGTGGGGGATTGCCCAGGTTATGCCTGGGGCAGGGTTAAGAGCATCGGCTCCCTGGGCACAGCCAGAGGGCGTCAGAGGCCTAGTGTGAAAGCCTGCCTTTGCTGCGTGTGCAGCTTGGAGCACGCTGCCTCTCTCTTCCTCCCATGGAAGTGACTTCTGACATCCAGTCTGATTCTGACACGCTGGGGCCCCCTCCTCCCATGGATGGGCTGAGGCCAGGGCAGTCTGCCAGCCCTGCTCAGGCCCGTGACCCTTCTCCCTCCTCTGCCCCTCTCCAGCCAACTTTTGTTCGTCACCACTGGGTACATCGGCGGCGCCAGGATGGCAAGTGCCGACATTGTGGCAAGGTGAGAGGAGGACCAGGGTGTGCCCTCCTGGCAGAAGCAGGCTCACAGTCTGTTCCCTGGCCTAGTCCTGGAGCCCGCAAGGGAGGGAGGCGCAACACAGTAGGTCTGAGAATTAAAAAGCGACCAGACGCAGAGGCCAGAGCTCCTCATCTTGCCTCTCCATACCTGTGCACGGGCTTGGTGGGGCCTGCTGTCAGGACTCAAGTTCACATCCTCCCTCAGATGCTTGCTAGCTGAGTGACCCTCCCCAAGTCACTTACCCGCTCCCTGCCTCAGTTTTCTCCTCTGTAAAATGAAGGTGATAACAGCAGCTACCTCCCAGGGTCGTTGTGAGGACCAAGTGAAATACTGTTAGTGAAGCTCTTAGGATAGGGCCTGCACATAGTAGGTCCTGTGGAATTGCTTCCCCACACTCCCTCTCTGGGGGCCTCAGTTTCTTTCTCTGTGGGATGTGATTCCAGAAAACAGAAATCATCTCAGGTCTGACATCCTGGGACTCCAGTGAGATCGGGGAGAGTGGGCATAAGCTGCCTTCTGGGGGTCAGTCCTCTCACTCACCTCTCCCTTGCTTCCCCTCAGGGTTTCCAGCAGAAGTTCACTTTCCACAGCAAAGAGATCGTGGCCATCAGCTGCTCGTGGTGTAAGCAGGCAGTGAGTAGCTCCTCTATCCACTTCCTGCCCTGGCTCGCCGGAGGCCTGGCCCTTGGAGTCAGCACCCTTCTCTCTTCCCCCTCTCCAGTACCACAACAAGGTGTCCTGCTTCATGATCCAGCAGATTGAGGAGCCCTGCTCCCTGGGGGCCCACGCTGCTGTGGTCATCCCCCCCACCTGGATCCTCCGAGCCCGGCGCCCCCAGGTGAAGCCTGCCCCTTCTTGAGCCCTGGGCTGGGGCTTGGGTTGGTGGGCATAGTGCTGATACCCCTGCTCCCTCCCTCCTGCAGAATCCTCTCAAGGTCAGCAAAAAGAAGAAGAGGACATCTTTCAAGAGGAAATCCAGCAAGAAGGGGCCCGAGGTAGAGCTGTACTCCATGGCGGTGGGCCGTGGGCAAGTCACCCCTCCAAGCCTCATCTGACCTCCTGTGCTGGCTTCCCAGGCTGGCTGTGGTGCAGACAGGCACACGGGCTCATCAAGGGGCTGGGCCTGTGGGCTCCTGCTTTTGGCAGCTGTGGCGTGGGGGCTGTCGGGAAGGAGGGACAAAGCCCTCTTTGCACCTTCCCCTGTCTTGCAGGAGGGCCGCTGGAAACCCTTCATCATCAAACCTACCCCATCCCCCCTCATGAAGCCCCTGCTTGTGTTTGTGAACCCCAAGAGTGGGGGCAATCAGGTAAGGCCCAGCCTGGGAGACCCCACCCTCCTCACCCCATCACATGCCCCTCTCCATGGGCCTACACGCTGCTGCTTATGGGTGGTAAAAGGGGAGAATCCTCTTCCCAGGCCTCTGGACTATCCTGGCTCCTGCCTCTCACATGCGCTCACCAGCCCAGATCCCAAGTCTTTTCCCTCTTTTTACCTCCTCCATCCCCTAGTTCTTTCTCTCTACCTTCTGTTTCCCCCAGGGTTCTAAGATCATCCAGTCCTTTCTCTGGTATCTCAACCCACGGCAAGTCTTTGACCTGAGCCAGGGTGGGCCCAAGGAGGCGTGAGTACCTGGGTATCTGTGGGGTAGGACCGAAGTGGGAACGCTGGAGAGCTGGTGGTCTCTGCAGGTCAGGGGCCACTGCCTTTTGCTTTGTTCAGTTCTTCTCCCTGCCTCTAACCCACAGGCTGGAGATGTACCGGAAAGTGCACAACCTTCGCATCCTGGCATGTGGGGGCGATGGCACAGTGAGTTCACAGACCTTTGTGAGCCTCCTGGTGGCAGCCAGGTCGGGGGGAGGCTAGGCCTGGACCTGAGGCCAGCTCTCCCCTCCTTCCCCCTCAGGTTGGCTGGATCCTCTCCACCCTGGACCAGCTGCGCCTGAAGCCACCGCCACCTGTTGCCATCCTACCCCTCGGCACCGGCAATGACCTGGCCCGGACCCTCAACTGGGGTGGGGTGAGTACTTGGGGCAGAACAAGTGTGAAGAAGGAAGGCAGCCCGAGGGGCAGGCAGGTTGTGTTGAGAAGAGGGTCGCTGTGGCTACGGCCCCACAGCCATCTCACGCTGTGCTCTCTGGTTCCTCAGGGTTACACAGATGAGCCAGTGTCTAAGATCCTGTCCCATGTGGAGGAGGGCAATGTCGTGCAGCTGGACCGATGGGACCTGCGAGCGGAGCCCAATCTGGAGGCTGGGCCTGACGACCGGGACGAGGGGGCCACCGACAGGGTCAGCCTGGGCTCGGGGGTGGTGCTGCCATGTGTCCTGCCCCCCATGCACACACGTGCTGCCACCCAGCTCGCAGTTGTGTGTGTGTGCTTCACTGAGGGCTTTTGTCTCTTTGGCTGCAGTAGCTTCCTGACATATACTTCTCCCTTCGTCTTGTAGCTGCCCCTAGATGTCTTTAACAATTACTTCAGCCTCGGCTTTGATGCCCACGTCACCCTAGAATTTCATGAGTCTCGAGGTTGGTGACTTTTGAATTGCTTTGTCCTGATAAGGAGAAGGGGGCATCGGGGAAACGGGTGGAAGCGCATGTTCCCCTGAAGGCAGAGCTAGGAGGCGGGAGGGGGCCTGCTCTAGGGGGTCCAGGTAGAAGAGGACTCGGGCCCCAGAGAGCCTCACTTTTTTCTTCTCTGCTTATATAGAGGCCAATCCAGAAAAATTCAACAGCCGGTTTCGGAACAAGATGTTCTATGCTGGGGTAAGCCTGGGGCTTGGCAGTGCCCCTTGGGTGCCCCCCTCTGCCATCCCTCCTGTGCAGGTGGCCTGTGGCACAGTCTTGTGGACACTCATTACATGAGCTATGGCACCGTCAGCCTAGGGCTTCAGGCCCCTGAGAGGCTGACCCCACCATGGTCCCTAGGCCACGTTGTTTCCTAGGGCTTTCCCAACAGAGGCTTCCCTCACCAAATGTCAGCCCTGGTGTCCATGAGATGAACAGCTCTCTTTTCTGTGCCTCTGAAAGGTTTACAACAGCCCTGTGAAGTAGGTAGTGTGGGAATCTCCCATCACCATGTTATAGATCAGGGAATGGCTGAGGGAGAGAACGGGCCTCCGGCTGATGAGGCCCCAATAAATGGTGGAGCTGAGACTCCCAGTCCATCGCGCTAACCCGGTGGTCTCCTGGCCACTTGGCCCTCGCGCCAGCTCCCTGGCCTTCCCCAGGATGGAGGCCTCTGAGGAGCAGGCGTGATGCCTTCCTTCTGCTATTGACAGACAGCCTTTTCTGACTTCCTCATGGGCAGCTCCAAAGACTTGGCCAAGCACATCCGAGTGGTGGTGAGTCTCCTTAGCCCCTCAGCTGGGCAACCTGCTCATGGGCCTCTGGGAGACCCACTGGTCAGACCCAGGGAGCCAGGGGGGGAGCAGCCCCTCTGCCGACCCCCTCACCCACACTGAGGCTGTTACAGTGTGATGGCACAGACCTGACCCCTAAGATCCAGGACCTGAAGCCCCAGTGCATCGGCTTCCTGAATATCCCCAGGTGAGAGAGACTGCCCTTGATCCTCGGCCTCGCCCCCCCCCCC
>NW_027185804.1:36713211-36714035 GCF_028583685.1 Petaurus breviceps papuanus
TCCACGGTGGTGGGGCGCACCCACACCACCAAACCAAGCGCCAGCAACCTGCGCCCCAACGCCCCCTCCTCAAGACCCCCCCGCAGGGGCCAGCCCTCCCCCCCCCCCCCCCCCCCCCCCCCCCCCCCCAGGGCCAGCCCCTCACTGTCTCCATCTCTGCTAGGTATTGTGCAGGCACCATGCCCTGGGGCCACCCCGGTGACCACCATGACTTTGAGCCCCAGCGGCATGATGATGGCTACCTTGAGGTCATCGGCTTCACCATGACGTCACTGGTGAGAAGGGCGCTCAGCCCTCAGAGTACGGGATGTGGGCACAGGTGGCATGGCCTGTCCAAAGGGTGCGCCTTAGTGCCCCTCTGCTGTCCCTGAGCAGCCCAGGTCAATTCAGCCACCCCTGGCTTGGACCCCGGGGCCTGCCCAGGGAACTTAACCAGAGGATACAGAGGGGCAGAGGCCAGTCGGTGACAGAGCTCCGCTGTGCCTGCAGGCTGCTCTCCAGGTGGGCGGGCACGGTGAACGTCTCACTCAGTGTCGAGAGGTGGTGCTCACCACAGCCAAGGCCATCCCAGTGCAGGTGGATGGGGAGCCCTGCAAGCTAGCTGCATCCTGCATTCACATCGCCCTGCGTAACCAGGCCACGATGGTACAGAAGGCCAAGCGAAGGAGCTCTGTGCCACTGCACAGCGAGTATGGCCTGGCCCCTGCCCGGTGGACCCCCCTCACCACCTCCATCTCACCCCTCATCTGTCCCTCCCCTGATCACTCTTCTTCTGGCCCCCCTGCCACACTCAGCCCCTGGCCAGTGCTCCCTGACCCCTGATG
>NW_027185804.1:36714045-36763523 GCF_028583685.1 Petaurus breviceps papuanus
CCCCCTGCCACACTCAGCCCCTGGCCAGTGCTCCCTGACCCCTGATGGCTCTCCCTCTGGCCCTCCCCCTGCCAGCCAGGGCTCCCTGACCACTTGCCTGCCCCTGATGGCTCTCCCTCTGGCCCTCCCCCTGCCGGCCGGGGCTCCCTGACCACTCGCCCGCCCTGATGGCTCTCCCTCTGGCCCCTTGTGTCTCAGCCAGCAGCCTGTCCCCGAGCAGCTGCGGATCCAGCTACGCCGGGTCAGCATGCACGACTATGAGGCCTTGCACTACGACAAAGAGCAGCTCAAGGAGGCCTGTGCGTGAGCCCAGATGGGAGCAAAGGGTGGTGGGGGCCCCATCCCCGGGCCCAGCCCCAGGACTGACAGACGCTCTGTTGTCTCCACAGCCGTGCCACTGGGCACTGTGGTGGTGCCAGGGGACAGTGACCTGGAGCTCTGCCGGACCCACATCGAGAGGCTGCAGCAAGGGGTGAGGAGGGTTTGCCCATGCCGCACTCCCTGTCCCAGCCTTTCCTTCATGGCCAGGCTGTGGGCCCAGCCCCTCACCTTCCCTTCTTCCCAAGCAGGAACCCAATGGAGCAGGAGCCAAGGCTGCATCAGGCCAGAAGCTGTCGCCCAATTGGTGTTTCTTGGATGGTGAGTTCCTGCCCAGGAGTGGCGCAGGCGGGGCTTTGTCCTGGCAATGCCCAGGAGGGCGGGGCCCCTTCCTGGGCAGGGGAGCTCAGGCATCCCCTAGAGCTCCTCATGCCTTTTCTCTCCCACAGCTACTACAGCCAATCGATTCTACAGGATAGATCGAGCCCAGGCAAGTACAAAGAAGGGCCCCTGGGCAGCCTCCCTCCCTCTTTCCCATCCTGCCTGAGCTCCCCACTCAGCCACAGGATCATGCCCGAGAGAGTGTGGTGGCTTGGACACCCCCCGGCCCATGTGCTTTCTGTCCCTCTGGCTCTGGCTCTTTCCTCCTCTCCTTCTACAGGGCTATGCAGAGTCTGTAGTCTTGGGTCTTCGTTGTAGTCAGGGGAGCAAGTGGCAGGCCGTTGAGGGCAAGGAGTCCCCAGGAAGGGGAGATGTGAGAGGACTAAAGGCCCCACGTACGGAAGGTTCACTCTGAGAGGAAGGCCTTCTCTGCTGGCTTCTGATGAGCCTTGGGGAGAACAGGCCAGCCAGAGGGCAGGAAGGGATCTCATTTGGAATGGGGGAGTGAAACGTGGGGACCCTGGAAAATCAGTGGGCCTCATGTGGAGGATGAGGAATGGAGATGGTCAGCACCTCTGGTGTTGGAGGCCCCTGGCCCAGCAAAGACAAACAGGAACCCGGCCCTGCCTTTGAAGAGCATGGCTTTTGCAAGTAGAGAGAAGGAAATGCCATCAGGAGTGGGTTTGGGGAAGGCAGAGAGCATGAGGGAAGCTGTCTTCCCACAGAAGTCTTTCTCTGAGCTGAGTTTTAAAGGGAGTGGGCTGGGGGACTGAGGGAGTGCATTCCAACCCCCTAGGCCTGGGACAGCCTGGGCAAAGGATTGGAGTCAGGAAACAGCTTGTAGGCCAGCTGGGCTAGGACATAAAGCAGGAAGGGCTGAGTCTGCAGCCAGGCTGAAGAGGGGCTGGTGGTGGAGGGGGTGGCAGCCCTGAAGGTCTGCCCAGGGAGAGTGAAGGCTGGAAGGAGGGAGAGCCTGGGGCCAGCCCAGGGCAAGCCTACGCTGGAAGGAAACGGAGAAATGAAGGGCAGGCCTGTGGCTCCAGACCCCTCACCCTCTGCCTCACTAAGGCTGGTGGCCAGAGGATCCTTGTTCAGGTACCAATGACTAGGCCTGGATGGGGGAGGCCGAGGTGCCAGCAGGGATGGGATCTGGAGGGATAATTGGGGAAAGCTCCACTAACCATTGGAAACCTGACCAGGACGAGAGAGGAGATTCAGAAACCCCCAGGTATTTGTTAAGCAGAGCTGTGGGGGAGACACAGACCCTGCCTTCAGGGAGCTCTGTTTATTTGGGGAATCATTGGGGTTGTGCTTCAGTCCTTTCCCTTGTCACCAACTCTTCACAACCCCATTTGGGGTTTTCTTGGCAAAGACACTGGAGTGCTTTGCCATTTCCTTCTACAGCTCATTTGACAGATGAGGAAACTGAGGCAAACGGGTGAAGTGACTTGCCCAGGGTCAAACAGCTTCTAAGTGTCTGAGACCAGATTCAGACTCAGGGACATGAATCTTCCTGACTCCAGGCCCTGGTGGTCTGTGCACTATGGTGCCATCTAGTGGCCCCCTTATGGGGATGAGTCAAGGAAAATAGTCATTAATACAGTATTAAGAAGGCTCAGTCAGTCAGTAAACATTTATTGAGTGAGGGGTGTGTGTGTGTGTGTGTGTGTGTGTGTCTGTATACATACACACAATTTATATAGGTGCTATTTCATAATAAATATATCATCAAATCTCTTAAGTCCACAGGAGGGGTGCAGGCAGAATACTGTTGTCCCTGCCTTCCCCAGGGCCCCATGAGGGTGGGTGCCAGGGCGTCACTAGTGAGAGAGGGCCTGGGCCTGACTAGAGACTTCCTTACAGGAACATCTCAACTATGTGACCGAGATTGCGCAGGATGAGCTCTATGTGCTGGACCCAGAACTGCTGGGCACCCCTGCCAGGCCTGCCCTTGAGGCCCCACAAAGCCCTGGCCCCACCTCTCCACCACCCCCATCCCCCAGGCCCAGGTGTGCACCCTCACCTTGTCCACAGAGTTCCTAGGCATGCAGAGAAGGGGGGCCCTTGTGGGGTGGGGGGAGTAAGCCCAGCCCCAAATGACAGCCTCATCGTGTCTCCCCAGGCCAGACCAAGGGGACGCCATGCCCCCAAAAGGTGAGCAGCCTTGTCTTCAGTGTGGACTCTGGGGGACCCCCTCTAGCTGGAGAGCCAGAGGCCTGAGTTGGTGAAGCTGGCAGAGGGTGGAGGATGGGAAGCTCTTTTAAGTCTCTAAGGCCCAGTGGGTATGGTCCCTCCCCTCTCCTGGCCCAGCCCATCCTTCCCCTAGATCCCCTCAAATCCATGGACAAGTATGAAGCCTTTCTCGGTAGCAGAGTGCCCCCATCCCTCCCCAGCAAGCTTGAATTTTAACGGGAGGGGCGAGGCCATGCCAGACCTGTGCAGCCTGAGGAGAAAGGGAGTAAATGCAAGGGTGGACAGGAGCTGGGGGTGCGCTGGAGAAAGATCCTGCAGCACAGGCCGCCTCCCGAGCCCCCCCCGGCCTGCCTGTGACCCAAAGCTTTTGCCCACTAGGTGAAGGCTTGATAGAGGCTGCCGAGAGCAATGATTTCTGTAAGGTATTGCCCCTCCCCCAGCAGGAACGGGCTCTCCTTCCCATTCCAAACTGTGGCCACCACGGGATGGAACCAGGAGGAGGCTCCTCCCTCTCAGGTGTGCTCTGGGCTGGGCCCGGACCGGGGCCCCAGGGGGCCCCAGACTCT
Source organism: Petaurus breviceps papuanus (assembly GCF_028583685.1). Taxonomy (NCBI): domain Eukaryota; kingdom Metazoa; phylum Chordata; class Mammalia; order Diprotodontia; family Petauridae; genus Petaurus; species Petaurus breviceps. The sequence goes on from NW_027185804.1 coordinate 36,717,504, forward strand.
GGGACGACTGACTGGGGAGGGAGGAGGGTAGCCCAGGGACAGGTCACTGGTCCCTTCAGGGAGAGTTAGAGGGAGAAAGGAGCCAGGAAGCCCGGCTCCCCAGTCTCCGGCCTCCTGTCCCCTCAGTTCCAGGAGCTCCACCGAGCAGGGGGAGACCTCATGCACCGGGATGAGAGAGGCCGAACCCTCCTGCACCACGCGGTCAGAGCTGGGAGCAAGGAGATCGTCCGCTATATCCTGGACCATGGTGAGAGCCCAGGGAGCGGTCCCAGACCCTGCCTGCCAGGGGCGGGAAAAAGCCCCTGGATTGACTCAGGAGGCCTCCCCCCCTTGCACCCTCAGGCCATAGGCAGGTGACTCCCCTCTGTGGCTCAGCCTGCTTCTCTGTAAATCAGTTCAGACTAGGTACCCTTAACTCCTGTGCCCCTCGGGGTGGGCTTGCCTTTTTCCTTTACATCCACTTTTGGCCCAGGGAGTGTCTCTGACCTTCCCTTTCCTCCCTTCCCTCACGTTCTAGCCCCGACAGAAATCATTGATGCCGTAGAAGAGAAGTGAGTATTTGGGCACTCAGCCCTGCCAGGCCCCTGCCCCTCACCAAGCAGCTCACTCCTCAGGGGGGAGGTAGGGAGGTGAGGGCAGGAGTGCCCATGGGGCTTGGGGGTGGGGCCCTTGCCTCATCCTGGATCCCACCGAGCTCCTCCCCTTGCAGTGGAGAGACGTCCCTCCATCAGGCTGCAGCCCTGCGCCAACGCACCATCTGCCACTACATTGTGGAGGCGGGAGCCTCACTTATGAAGACTGACCTGCAGGTGCCCAGGATGGGGAGGCCTGACCAAGAGGGCGTGGGGCTGGGCTGGTGCTCCTGAGTGGGCAGGAGAAGGGGGACCTGCTTCCCCCAGCCCAGGCCTGGGTGGGACCACGTGAGCCTTTGGGAAGAAGCTGGGGGCGGAGGAGTTCTAGGAGTTAATGCCTTCCCAGGGTGATACACCGAGGCAGCGGGCTGAGAAGGCCCAGGACACTGAGCTGGCCGCCTATCTAGAAAACCGTCAGCACTACCAGATGATCCAGAGGGAGGATCAGGAGACAGCTGTGTAGCCCAGGGACCCCAGGAAGCAAGCCGGCGGGGCCGGGTCTTCCCCTTCTCCAGGGCCAGGATGGGGGGAGAGGCCCAAGCCCTTGGCCTCACTTGTTCACACTGCTACATTCCACTGGGCCAGGCGGACAGCAAACCGTGGGGGGACCCCGCCTGGGGAAGGAGCCCCATGGCTGACCTGGGGCCTGCAAGACTTGAGGGAGGCACCCAGAGATCCTGGGGCTACAGCCCATCCCTGCCCCCATCCTCTGCATGCTCCTCTTGCCTGGCTTTTGAGCCCCATCTCGATCCTGGAGGCCCAGGCCTCCAGCCCTGACCAGGAGGGTTGAGGGAAAGCAGTTTCCTGAGGGATGGGCATTGCCCAGCCAGGAGAGCCAGTGACCCTGCCCGCAGCAGCCAAGACTAGTCAAGACTGCCCACATCCCAGCCACTGTCCCCAGGAGGCCAAACACCATCTTCCGCTGCCTTAGTGAGAAGTTCCTAGGATGGAAGGAGGGAGATCCTAGGGCAGGGGAGAGGCCGACTTGGGGGGAGGTGAGCCTGGGCCTGAATAGATGGGAGCAGGAGGCCAGGGAGGGTCAGCCTTCTAGAAGCCATGAGGGGAGAAGGGGTCCAGAAAAGGCCTAGGAGGGCAGGGGAGAGAGGCAGATGGAGAGGGGAGGGGGTTCAATGCTGCTGGCCTCTGGGTTCTCGTCCCCTCTGGATCCCAAGCCATCCTGCCCCCTTCACCTTCCTGGTGGAGCCTGGCCCCCCACCCCACCCCCCCATTGCCTTTCGCACGCCAACCCATTTCATCGCAGACGGGGCAGCCCCTGCCCGAGGTGCACATGGGGGGTGGGGGAGGGTACCCAGGGAAGCTTGTCACGGTGTCATGTTTACAGCCCAGCTGGGTGTGACTCAGTAAAATGGATGTTTTTTTCCTAACTGGTTTGTCCTGGGGGTTCATGGAGGCCTGGGCCGCTCCTGCTGAATGCAGACTCCAAGTCACAGGGCAGTGGGAGGGGTGAGGGCAGTGGGGTCAAGCTTCTCTGCCGGGAGAGGCTGGGCAGTGGAAAGGAGAGTGCCAGAGCCGTGTGCTGTGTCTGAAGGGCAGGGCTGGGCCCCATCCCACTCCTCAGGGCTGGGAACCCTTACTCCGTCAGCTTCAGAAGAGGCAGGCAGTCTTTCCTTCTGTACCTTGGGAGTGTTTAGACAAGGGTTAGGTTCTCCTGACCACCCTTCAGCTGTAAAGAGGAGACACAGCCAAGCCAGAGAACTGAATTCAAATCCTGATTCTTCCATAATTGCGACCTTGGTTCAGTCACCCTCTCCTCCCTGAACCTCCATCTTTTGGTCTAAATTTAGGGGGGTGGATTAAATGATCTCTGGGGTCCCTTCCAGCTTTGACCTGGTCATTGGAATTCTGGGGCCCTCTTGTCCTTGATAAATGCATTGTTGCTGTCCCCCCAAAGCGCACAATCCAAACTGAACCTCGCAAGCGCCCCCCCCCCCCCCCGCCTGCCTTCTGACCTTATTCTTGGGGGGAGGGGGCTCCACTGTGCAGCGGAGGAAGGAGCCACGCCGGAGGTGGGCTTCCCACCCTCCGTGCCCCCCGCTTGGAGTTTGTGCCAGGTCACTGAGGGTGGGACAGGAGCAGCGAACTCCGGGGCGGCCCTGGTGGGGGGGGGGACCCCGGGCACCCCCTCAGCCAGCTGAGGGAGGACAAGCTCAGGCTGACTGCAGCCACTTGGGGCAGGGGGCCACAAAGGAGGAGATCGAGGCCCTCGGGGCTCCGGACACCCCAGGGAGCACACGTGCTTGCTCGGGGCTGCGCCCTCAGTTTCTCCCAGAGTGCGGGCGGCCCGGGCTCCCCCGCGTTTGGGGGCGTCCTCGGCCCGGCCGGCCCCTGGAGGGGCGGAGGCGGGGGCTGGCCCCTCGGGGAGGGTCGGGGCGGACCCGAGTCCCTCCCCTTAGTGGGGAGGGGGCGGGGGCCCATGTGACCGGCTCAGACCGGTTCTGGAGACAAAAGGGGCCGGGGCGGGAGGAGCCTGAGCGGGGCTGCGGGACGGGCCGGGGCGCGGGAGGCAGCTGCGGCCGCGGACGGAGCGGAGCCCAGAGCAGGCGGCGAGCGACGATCGGGGAGCAGCGCCGGGGCCGGGGTCGAGTGAGCGAGCGGGGGCTCCGGGAGGGGGCCCCGCGGGGCAGGGGAAGGCGAGAGCCCGGCCCGGCCGCTGGGGGTCCCGCACCCTTGGCCGGCCGGGCCCGGCTCGGGAGAAGAGGGGAGCGCCCTGGGGGGGAGGGGGCGGCCGGGCCGGGGTCCGGGCATCGGTCGCGCTGAGCGCCGGCCTCTCCGCCCCACCCCAGGATGCAGCTCCGAAGCTTCCTTGTGCTCACCCTCATGGCCCTGCTGGCCCTCCCCTCGGAGGCTGCAAAGAACAAGAAAGGTGATGGGGCCAAGGGCCATGGGGAGGGGGGGCTCAGCCTTCCCTGGGGCCCGGGGAGCTGATGCCAGCCCGCCTCGGGCCCTTGTTACAGACAAGGGGAAGAAAGGCAGCTCCGAGTGTGAGCAGTGGAACTGGGGTCCCTGCACCCCCAGCAGCAAAGACTGTGGCATCGGCTTCCGGGAGGGCAGCTGCGGGGGCGAGACACGGCGCCTCAAGTGTAAGGTCCCCTGCAACTGGAAAAAGGAGTTTGGAGGTGAGGAGAGCCCCCCCACACACACACCAGGGCTGCAGAGTGCAGAGGGACGGGGGGGGGGGGGCGGTGCGGGGGCTGAGGGCAGGGAAGCGAATAGGCAGCATGCCCCGGCCAGCACTGGCCCTCCTTCTGCCTTCAACCTTCTCTAGCTGACTGCAAATACAAGTTTGAGAGCTGGGGCGCGTGTGACAGCAGCACCGGCACCAAGACGCGCCAGGGGACCTTGAAGAAGGCTCTCTACAATGCCCAGTGCCAGGAGGCCATCCGAGTGACCAAGCCCTGCACCCTCAAGGCCAAAGCCAAGATCAGAGGTCAGTATCTGGACAGCTCCACCTTCCCCTTCAGGTCTAGCGGGGAGACCCTGGGCCGGCAGGTGGTGTCCCCCAAGTCAGAACCTCATCACCTGGAGTGTGGGTGGAGATGCCCTGCCTGAATTAGTCCTTCCCCCCGGAAGGACCTGTGCCCCCAAGAAGGCTGCTGTTGGACAGATCCATTCTCCTGGGGAAGAGGGAGGTGGCAGAGGTAGGGAATGAAGGGGGGGGATGCAAGGCTAGAGCTGGAGGAGGAGGGGCAGATCCCCCCACCATTCCTTCTCTCCACTAACCCCAGTCTGGTTTCTTTTCACAGCCAAGAAAGGGAAGGGGAAGGACTAGACCCTAAAGCATCACCTGACAAGGGTGACTCCCAGATGCCCTGTCCCTTTCCTCCCTCCACCATTCCCCTTCCCCTTCTCAGCCCCCCCCTCCCCAGAACTTATTCCACACCAGGTGCCTTGTTTCTTATCATTAGCTTTATCAATCACGAAGCCCTCCTTCCCACTTTCCCTCCATCATTCCTAGCCCTGCCCCGGAGCCCTGGCATGAAGGGCTGGAGGGCTTGGGGCAGGGAGGGAGGGACCAAGCCCTCAACTCCCTGCCCTGGCTCCTCACCCCAGTGATGTGAGCTCCGATTTCAGCCTAGCCCCTTGTTCAAGCCATCACCTTTATTAAAAAAAAGAAAAATAAAGTCTTTTTTTTTTTCCAATAAAAGCCTTTTGTTTTTAATATATAAAAGCTCCCTCTCTATTAGTTTAGCTGCAGTTTGGGGGCAGGATTCTCTGGGGCTTAGAAGGAAGAGGAAGGGACAAGGGTAGAGATCCAGAAAGCTGGGACTGGAGTGCTGACCAGAGAGGAGGACCTTACCCCACTGTTTCCAAGCTGAGCTCAGAATTCATGGTGCTAATGGGAAAAGCAACATCTCTTAAAAAATTAAAACCATGTACAAAACCTTTCTCCCACGTGCCCCACTTTGAATCCTTAGATTCTTTTCTCCCCAGTGATTTCTAAGCCAACTACCCCACTGGGCAGAGGGGTAGGGCCTGAGGAGATAGAAGGGAGTAACCAAGCTCAAGGTCTCCTCTGTTCAAAAGGATCCAGCCTTCCTGGCCCAGCCCAGCCCCAGAGCTCCCTTTGTGGAGCTGGCATGAAGGAAACCGAGCCAATGCCACTGAAGAACAGGCCCTTATACAGAAACTGAGGCTCAAAGAAGCAATGACCTGCCCAAGTCAATGTGGCCACACTGGACAGACTTTTTTTTTTCTTTTTAAAGCAATCAGGGTTAAGTAACTTGCTCAAGGTCACACGGCCAGTTATTTCTGGGTGTGGTGCTGAGTGTCTGAGTCCGGGATTCGATCTCCAGGTCGTCCCAACACTGGAGCCGGTGCTCTTACTCGCTGAGCCACCTGGCCGCCCCTAAGCAATTGGGGTTAAGCAACTTGCTCAAGGTTACACGGCCAGGTGTTTCTGGGTGGGTGCTAAGTGTCTGAGCCCGGGATTCTATCTCCAGGTCTTCTCAACACTGGAGCCGGTGCTCTTACTTGCTGTGCTACCTGGCCGCCCCTGGACAGACTTTCTTAATCCTGTTCTGTAGGTGTGTCTCCTTCCCCTAATTCTGTCTGTCCTCTTCCCTCTGCCCCTCTTCTTCCCTCCTCTCTCCCCTCTTTTCTCATCTTGTCCTCTCCTCCCTTTCCCTGCCTTCTCTTTCTTCTCTGTCCTCTCCCTTGATTCTCCTGTTTCCTCCTTCCTCTTCCTTCCCTCTCCCAACCTTCCCTCTCCTTTTCCCCTCCTCCCCCCCTCTCTCTTGTCTCTGTTTGTCATGCGCACACACACACACACACGCACACGCACACACCCCCAGTCTCTCTTCCCCTCGCCCCCCATGTTGTGAGTGTTTCAGGCATCTTAGGGGAAGGCCCTGAGGGAGGCTGAGGTTGGACCAGGAGGCCGAACTTCCTTATTTCCAGGGATGCTGAGGGCCTGGAGGCTGCCCTGGCTCTCCTTTCAGACAGATTGCCATTAGTCTCTAGAGTCAGAATCCTCAACATGGAAGGCAAGAACTGGTGGAGAGACTCCCTTTGGCTCATCTCAGACCGTGAAGCTGCCCACGGCGCCAGTCCTATGTGGGGGAATGAGCTACTATGGCCAGGGAGGAGATGGGGGGACGAGGCAGGCTCTGGGGCTCTACCCTCTCTGGACCTACAGGATTTGGCAGCTGGAAGGACGTTTAGTGTTTGGAATGCACGACATAACCCACAAAGGTCATGCAGCCTTGGGAGGGAGGAAGGGGCACTCACTGGCCAGGCTGCAAAGAGGGAAGTGGGGAGGGGACTTACCACCTCTGGAAAAGACTGGAGGGTTGGGCTGAACCCTGCATGCAGGTGGGTTAAGGGCAAGCACTGGGGTTAAGGGGCTGCTCCCAATACAGTTGGACCCTCAGAGCCAAGGGACCTGATTTTCCCCTCCCTACCCCTACATCCAAGAAACCAGGCGCCCATATGCCAAGCCTCCACCTTCTTATGCCCCACCCTACCCATAGTCCTCCTGGCTGGGGCTCAAGCCAGACCACCCCCTCCAGCAGCGGCATTCCCGGCACCTTGGCCAGCACCGCACCCCACCCCAGCCCCTTTCCAGTCACCAGGTGTACGTATCTGACCACCTCAGGTTTTCAGTGAAGTGTGAGAGGTTGGTCCCCTAGAGGCAGACCTTCCCTTCTTGCAGGTCCTCCCCAAACCCCCACCCCACCAATCTCAATACAAGAGTATTCAGCAACTTCTGACCAGAGGTCTGTTGGGTCCTGGCCTTTCTTGAAGTCCTGAGAAGAATCCACAGAACCTCTCCAGAGCCAAAGTCCACATTGGTCCCACCAGCATCTCAACCCCGTTGATCCTGGGGCTGGGGGGGCCATCCCCCACTCCCTGCCCTTGGAGGCCAGGTAACGGGGATGACTCTGGATGCACACTGGGGACATTCCAGTACCTTTCCTGGCCATCCTTTAGGCCACAGAGTGCCTAAAGGGAAAAGAGTGCCACCTGTCCAAGTCTCTTCTCTCCTCTTGAGTGGAACAGGCAGTGGACCAAAGAGAGTCACCCCGGAACCGCTCAGGCCCAGAGCGGTAGGAAGTCCCCATCACGGAGCTGTGCCCGCTTACCTGGCAGTGCCAATGTTTCTGTACTGGCACAGGAGCAAGTGCTTGAAGGTCTTCTTGAAGGTGGCATTGCAGAGGGCATAGCAAGCAGGATTGATGGTGCTGTTGACGTAGCAGAGCCAGTAGCCAATGGACCACACAGTGTCGGGGACGCAGCTCTGGCAAAAGGTGTTGACCAGCACCATGACATTGTAGGGCGTCCAGGTGACGATGAAGGCCAGCAAGATGGCGAAGATGGTCCGCGTCACCTTCCTCTCCCGCGCCGCCATCTGCCTCTTCTTCCTCACCTGGTTGCGGGCAATGCTGGCGAACTTGCGGGCCACGTTGGCAGCCGGGCGCAAGCCGGCAGGCGTGGCAGGGACGATCTCAATGGCCGTCACGCACTCGCTCCCCGTCTGCTTTGTGACGATCTGTATCTTGGACCACTTGGAGGCTGGATTGAGCGCTCGTGGGCGTGCGGGCAGCGGGGTGGATGGGCTGCAGCCAGTTTCGGCTGTGGAGCCCTCGGTCAGGGGCCTCTCCCTGGTGTTCTGGGTGACGCTGGCTGAGCTGGAGTCATTGGAGGTGTCTTTCTCCTCTGGGGGCCGCGGCGGAAGCAGGACAGGTGGAGGCGCCTCCTCCAGCCTTCCATTGCGGATCTCTTCCTTCCCGGGCTCCCCCGGCTTGCGGCTGGGGTTCTTAGTGCTCTGCTTCATCAGGGGGCTCCTGAGGAACGACAGGCTCTTGGCCTTCTTCTCCTTGGGCCCCTCGGGACGGTGCTTGTGGACCCGGCTGCGGCTAGCCAGGGAGATGTGTATGTAGAGCACCGTCATGATGACCACGGGCAGGTAGAAAGCCGCAATGGCCGTGCCGAAAGTGACCGCCGGGTTGGACAGGAACTGGATGAAGCACTGGTTGTCTGGCACCGTCCGCTCCCCTACTACAAACTGCCAGAAGAGGATGGCCGGAGCCCAGAGCACAAAGGACAGCACCCAGGCAGCGGCTATCATGAGGCCTGCCATCTTGGTGGTCCGGCGGGCTGGGTAGGTGAGGGGCTTGGTCACGCAGAAGTAGCGGTCAAAGCTAATGATGAGCAGGTTCATCACAGAGGCATTGCTGACCACGTAGTCCAGAGCCAGCCACAGGTCACAGACCACAGCCCCAAGAGGCCAGTAGCCCTTGATGATATACACAGTGTAGAGGTTCATGGAGAAGGCCCCGATGATGAGGTCGGCACAAGCCAGGCTGAACAGGAAGTAGTTGTTGACCGTCTGCAGCTGGCGGTTGACCTTGATGGAGAGCATGACAAGGATATTGCCCACAACTGTCACCAGGCTCAGGGAGCCGGTCACGGTGGCAATGAACACCATCTCCACCGTCTCGTATCGGTTGGGGGCTGCAGGCATCGCCTGCACAGACTGGCCCGACTGGTTGCTGTAGCTGTTGTTGACTGGAGTGAAGTTTGCCATCCTGGTTTAGTAGTGAGGGCCAGGCACCAGCTGGGATCACAGGTAGACTCTGAGGAGACAGAGAAAGGTGGTTGGAGGCGGAAGAGTGGAATGAGGGGGCAGCAGGCCCCAGAGCCTCCCCTCCTCCACTAATGCCCCTCGCCTCCACCCCCAGCCCTTCCTGAGCTTGGCACTGACATTTTTATGTGTTTTCAGCAGTAACAGTGGCAAAGGGATAACTATGGATTTTATTGGCATCTAGGGAATTCCCAGGTGAGGAAACTTTCTCTACCAAGCTAGGTGGGCACCTTGTCTGATTACTATTAATAACAACCATAATGAATAGTAATGATGGTCACAATAGGTCACACTGAAACAGAACTTTACAGAAGGGATTTCATTGAAGCCTCCAAACAACCCCAGTGATGTAGGAGCTCCTTTTAGCTCCATTTTAGAGAGGAGGAAACTAAGGGCCCAGATCAGTGATTAGCTCTGTGGCCTTGTTAGACAAACCCAGCTCTGCCTCACTTTGAAAACAGTCTTCTACACACTACTCTACAACACAAACAGCTTTTCCCACAAGATCCCCTTGATGTAGATGGTTCAAACGCAACCATCTCCATTTTACAGAAAAGGCAACAGCTCAGTGAAGGGTTGGCCTAGTTAGAGTCAGGCCTGGGATCCAAACCCACACTTAGGTTTCCTTGTTTGTAAAATCAGGCAGTTGCCGTGTTGTCTCTAGAGCCAAGGATCCACGTGATTCACATATGATCTCTGTCGACCAGAGACAGGATCCGACATTTAGAATTAGGGGACGTGGCTTTCATTTACTGCTTCCCACCTGGGTGACCCTAGCCAACTCACTTCCCCCTGGCTGGGCCTCAGTGCCCTCATCTGTGTTGGACAAGGTGATCCTTAAACTACGTTCTAGCTCTAAGGCTCCTGATCAGAGGATGGGCCAGCTTCATTCTGATTCATTAGCTGGCAGAGATGGAGAGAATCTCCCAGCTCCTCAGCCCCTCAAGGCATCGCTTCTGCAAAGGGCATGTCTAGGGGATGTCCCATGCCTCTACCCTCCTGCCATTCCCTGTTCCTGACACTCCCTTCTTTGGCTGCCATCCCCTCTCTTTATGAGTTGGTGAGATCCTAGACGGTCTCACTTTGGGGTTTTGGACTCCCAGGCCAAGTCCAACGCATAGTAGGTGCTTGGGATAAATGCTTTTTCACTCATTCATTCCACCCCTTCGGTCAGTCAGACAACCAGCACTCACTGTGTGCTGGGCACTGTACTTAGCACTGCATAAACAAGGACAAAAGCAAGACTGCAATGGAGAAACAGAGATAACCAGGTCTATGCGAGACACAGATGGAGGGGATGGGAGGTAATCTCAGAGAGAAAGGAGAAGCCAGAGATGAAGGAGAGACCTCCTCAGGTATGTTCAGTAAGAGAATGTGGTGTCATTGAAGAGGAAAGGAAGGGGACAAGCCCTTGATCAGTCCCCTTCTGGGTGGTAGGCGCTTAACAAATATTATCGCATCTGACCTCACAGCAACCCTTGGAGGAAGGTACTATTATGTCCCCATTTTACAGGTGAGGAAACTCAGAGGTTAAAGTGACTTGCCCAGGGTCACCTAGCTGGCAGGTGTTGGGCTGGATTTGAACTTGGGTCTTCTTGACTCCAGTGTCAGTGTTCTATCCACTTTGCCTTCTAGATGCCTTTGTATTGGCCAAGAGGCCAATATTGTGTCTGGAGGGGAGTGAAGTATATAAGACTAGGAAGGTAGGAAGCAGTCGTAAATGCCAGAGGTTTTCTACGTGCTCTGGGAGGTAATTCATGAAGTAGGAGTTGAGCATTCCCTTTGGGAGCTGAGTGGGGGCAGGTGGGTAGAGACACGAGGCAGGGAGGCATGCTGGGAGGCTCTCGCCTCGGTCCGGAAAGGGGTGAGAAGAGCATGACCCAGGACAGTGGCCTTAGGAGAAACCAGGACATAGACGTGTCAGCCTTTGGCCACGGATCTTATCCGTGCGGTGGGTGGTGATGGAGCAGAGGGGAACACCAAGGTTGGGGGCTGGGGGGGCCAGGAAGGATGGTGGTCCCGTTCAGGACACTGGGGATGGTGGGAAGAGGGGAAGGACACTTGAGTGTGAGGTACCCCCTAGACACTCAGTACAGAGGTCTACATGGCAGTAGGTACTTGGGAAGAGTGTAGGGGTGAGTACGTGGACCCAGTGATGGCGGCAGCTACGGGAGCTGATGGCTCTCCAAGGCAGAGCAGGGGAGAACAGAAAGGTGCCCTTGTGAGCAGGTAAAAGGTGGAGCTCACAGCCTTTGTGACCAAGACCCTGAAGCCAGCAACCAAAGGCTGAGATGTGGGCTGGCGCGACTTTGGAGCTCCTAAGTCCAACAGATTCATTTTACAGGTGAGGAAACTGAGGTCCAAGGTCACCCAAGTACTAAAATCCAGAACGTAGGGAAAAGTCATTTTCTCTTTGAGAAAGTCCCTTCCCTACTCTAAGCCTCAGTTCCCTCCTCTGTAAAATGAGTGGGTATTTGGATTAAAAGGTATATTTAAAGCTCCTTCCAGTCTTCAGAGGGAGCTTCATCCCCAGGCCAGAAACAAGTGGCCAATGGCATTTCCTGACCCTTGCCCCTGTGGGCACCAGCCTGAGAAGAGCCAGCTGCCAGGACAGGGAGGCGGTGGGAAAAGCCTTGAGTATCAGACCAGAGCCCAGACAGACCGCTGATGCAGAGACTCCTTCCCCGCTTGTCAATTCCAGGCCGGGCTCTCCCTCCAGCTTCCCTGCCTGAGCCATCTGTGAGCCTGCCTGGGGGTCACCGGCTCCCTGGAGCTGCTGACAGCCCACTCCCCCGTCCCTCCTGCTGCGGGCGTGTTTACAGCTCGGACTCCAATGCAAAAACCACACGCAAGCTTCCTTTTCCTACCATGGCACCTTCCCCCCACACCCTCCCACGGCAGCCCAGGCAACTCAGGGTGGCTTTCTCCTCCCGTCTCACATATGCCACGGCTCGCAGGCCCACACCTGGCACACGTGTGCACGCCTGAGGGCTGACACGCCTCGACACTCACAGCCTCAGCTGAGGGCACTGTCACACTCACGTTCACACACATATGCAAACACACACATACACTCAGTCAGGTACACACATACATATACTCACACAGTCACACATACACACCCTCACACATGCTCACACACCCATACACTCAGGCACACACACATATACTCACACACAGTCTCACACACACTCAGGCACACACACACATATACTCACATACACACACACACCCTCACACCCATACACTAAGTCAGGCACATACACACATATACTCACACACACTCACACCCATACAGTCAGGTACACACACACATATACTCACACACAGTCACACACACACATACTCCCACCTCAGTCACTCAGTCACACGCTCTCACACACACACACTCACACTCTCTGGCTCCAGCAGCAGCCGAAGCACTCTACACTTGTAAACATCCTTGAAGCAGCCCCTACTTAAGACGTAGATGTGCAAAAGAGGGCACCCATGTGCAGTGTTCACAGGTTCCTTGGGCAAAGCCTCCCCCCCAAGCACCCACAGGTAGGTGGAGGGGAGGCCTGGAAGTCAGGAGCCCTAGGATGGAGTCCCAGCTCTGCCGTGAGCTCAGGGGGTGATTTAGGACAACTCACCTCTGTGTCTCAGGCCTCAGTTTTCCTCATCCATAAAATGAAGGGATTAGACTAGATAGTCTTGTTCTACTCTGACATTCCATGTTCCAAGGTCCCTCCCAACCTTGATATTCTAGGTTCTAAGGCCCTTCCTAGCTCTGACACTGTAAATTCTAAGCCCCTCCCAGCTCTAATATTTTAGGCTTTAAGGTTCCTTTTCTGATAGATGATGGACAAAAGACAAAGCTTTGTCCTGAAGGCCCTCACTTCCAACCCTGGTGTGAGCCCAGGGGTAGGACGATGGGTGCCAAGACCTGTCCTTCCTCTGGGCCTCGCTACTCTTCGTGGGTAAGTGCCCCCCACCCCCGCCCAGAGTAGAGAGCACAGTCAGGGTGGAGGTCAGCACCATGGACACAGGCTTAATGCAAGACTCTGTGCTAAGGGTCCATAAGGCTATCACCTACCCTGGGAACCTCCCAAATGTGGGCACAAGTCAACCCTTCTTAGCTTCTAAACCCCAGGCTCCCTGTCACTGCTCTGGGGGCCCACCTGGGCCTTCTCACCCTGCTTCTCTTCCTGCTCTTGCTCAGATCTAATGCCAGTAGAAATGAGGGTCACTAAGAAACTTCAGGGCAGGGGATGAGGAAGGAGAACCAGGGCCAAGAACCAGCTGCCCTTTGCCTGCCAGGGCCTTGGCTTCCCCCAGCCCCCCCCCCCCGCTATTTCTCTCCCCTTGGAAGTTGTTTCAGGTGAAAGGTAGGGCTCATCTGTGCTCAGCGGGGAATCATTCCCTTCCTGCCTTCCCCTCTGCCCATCAGTCTCCTCATTTGTAAAATGAAGATGTTGAATTAGATGACATTTAAGACCCCTCCCAGCTCTGATGTTCTAGGTCTTAAGGTCCTTCCCAGCCCCAGCTCTGATCTTCTACATTCTAAAGTCTCTTCCAGGTTTGACATTATAGGTTCTCAGGAAATCCTAGGTTCTAAGGCTCCCCTCGCCAGTTCTGACATTCTAGGTCCTAAGGTCCTTCCCAAGTTCTTAGGTCCCCCCCGCCAGTTCTGACATTCTAGGTTCTAAGGTCTCCCCCGCCAGCTCTGACATTCTAGGTTCTAAGGCTCCCCCTGCCAGTTCTGACATTCTAGGTCCTAAGGTCCTTCCCAGGTTCTAAGGTCCCCCCTGCCAGTTCTGACATTCTAGGTTCTAAGGTTATAAAGGTCCAGCTGGGAAATCACTCAGGTCTAGTTCTGGATCCCAAGCCAGGCCCCAAACCTTGCCAGTTCTGTCTGTACTATGGATGTCATAGCTGAGGCCACCTGTTTTGGCAACAGCACACCCTAGACTTGGGGCTGTGTCTCTGTCCCCAGGATGTCTGACATGGAGTCTCCTGATGCCCCCTCCCCAAATACTTCTATTCCCTTCCCCCCATGACAAGAATTCGGGTGCCTTGAGTTCCACCTAGTTGGGGACTGCCAGACTAGGAGAGTAGAAAGGGATCTGGCTTTGGATTCCGATGCCCTCTCAGACACTCACTAATGCCTCAGTTTCCTCATTTAGAAAATGGAGGTCTTCGTGTCTCTAGCACTTACCTCATGGGGTGACCTTTATAAGGTCAAAAGAGTTGATGTCTGTAAAAATGCTTTGCAGAAGGCAGCAGGGGGGTGGAGGAGGGACTGGGCCTAGCTCAGGAAGACCTGAGTTCAAATCTTGCCTTTAATACCTCCTGGTTCTGTGAGCCTAGGCAAATCACTTCCATCTCTCAGTGCCCAAGCCTCTTAAAAAAGTCCTAAGTGGGACACTGGCTGCTCACCTGCCCTGGCAGAGGGAAAGTCCTCACCAGGGACCCCTCTACCTCAATAAAAATCACTCCAGGAAAAAATAATTCTTTGCAAACCTCACAGCATTGTGTAAATGTCAATCCAACCCCCTCATTTTACAAATGAGGAAAATAAGGCACAAAGTTGGGGGGAGGAAGACTTATTTAAGGTCATTCAGAGCTAGGATTTGAACCCAAGACTCCAGATTTTGACTCCAGTCCTATCTCTTCTAAGGAAGCCAGGGGTCCCCACTCCCTGCTCTGGGGAGGAGCTGTCAGGTACTCCCTGAATCAGTGCCTTCACTTTGGCTGTCTCTCCTATTACACGGTTTCTGTCTTGTAGGTAAATGGACAGTTTTTGGGGGGCTGTGAGCTCCCAGAGCCTGGGGGGGCCACATCTGCCTTTCTTTGTAGCCCCAGAACTTGGCATTGCCCAGTGCCTGGCAAACAGAGAGCTCATGATGAATATTTACTGTTGTTGCAGCTGAGAAAACTGAGGCCCAGACAGAAGTGGTTTGTTCAAGGTCACAAAGTCGGTACAGGACAAAATCCAGGGGAGAAATCATGTTTGGATTTCCACACTCAGCGTGTTTTTCTCTACCCTCTCCATGGTAATAGGTGGCCACTTCCTTCAATGATGGCTCCAGGTTGAGAGGAGATGTTGTGTGTGTATCTGTGTGTGTTCATATGTGTGTGAGTCTGAATGTGTGTGTGAGTGTTGTGTGTGTGTGTGGGGGGTGTCAGGGAGAGAGGCAGAGGAAGGGTTTTGTGAAGCTGGGCACTGGCACAGTCCTGGCCTGGAAGGGATCCCAGAAGTGTCACACTCACGGGTCTGTGAGGGGGAAGAAGGTGTCGGGGAAATGGGATCCTGCTTTTTTTCCCCTTCGAGTCCCCAGGGTTTTAGTCACTCTGCAGTACAAGGGGAGGGAGGCAGGCACCAGCTCCAGACACGGAAGAACTCTGGGTGGGGGGTGGGGGCATCCATAGTGGGGCCCCTGCTGGGGTTCGTGCCTGCAGCAAAGAGCTGTCACTCTAGGGAGAGGAATGGACAGAGAATCCCCCTCCCCGGCTTCCACGGTTACTGTCCATCTCCAACACAGTACTAACCTGGCCAGGCAGGTAGGCAGTCTGCATACTGAAGAGACTGAAATCACCACTAGATGGTGCTGTTGGCCCTACCAGATGCTCAGCAGAATTCTGCCTTCTGATGGGGCCAGAGCTTTGGGAAAAGGGGAAAAGAAATGATGGAGGAGAGGGGAGAGGGGAGGGGGTGGAGAGAAGGGCAGAGGGAGGTCCTTGTCTCAGTCTTAGAGTCACGTCTTGCTAGGGAGAGGGGTGATGCTGATGCTGATTTCCCAAGTCGGGTTTAGGGCTTCTCAGCCATGCTCTGAGTCCTGGAAGGAGACCAGGGCTGACCAGAGTGGGGGTGGGCAAGCAGCGATGTCTGCCCCTCCTGAACCTGGAGAGGCTGAGGGTGGAGGTGGAGGGGTGATCAAGGAGGGGCCTGGGTGAGAACAGGAACGGAAGGGAGGGAGCTGATTGCAATCAGCATGCGTATTTTTTGTCTAGGGCCTCTCCCACATTCACATACTGAGTGTGTGTCTGTGTGGATGGACCCCGTGCATGCATGTAAATGGGCATATGTAAGATGGGCATGTGGCCAATGCTGTATAGATTTGTACAGGCTCGGGGCCTTAAAATGTCAGGCTTTGGAGGAGGACAGCAAACAAAAACTGAGAAGAAAAAAAGAGAAGAAGTGCTGGCTACCCCCTGGGCATGACTTTTAAGGCCCCAGTCCCAGGCTCCTTCTTTGTGGAAAAAACAGGGGAAGATGGAGATGCTGAGGGATCCAGAGAGTCTGCAGGGGAAAGGGGCAGAGACTTCAGCTAGTGCGGCTGGGAAGCCCTTCCCACCTCTTCCAGGGCTAGCTTTGCAAGATCAAATTCTCTCACTCTTATCCCAAGTCAGAAACTAGGAAAAAAAAAATCCAGTTTAAAATCTCTCCTGCTCCATTAAGGGGAGGGAGGTGGGGGTGGGGGTCGGGAAGATTCCAGTCTAATTCCAGCTTCCTTCTCCCCTTGGGCCAAAGGAGTCCTTTGGGGGGGGGCAGAAAGCTTCCTGTTTCTGCTCTGCACACCCACCTTGCCCCCAAGTATGATGGAGCTCAGGCCCTCCCCATCCATCAGGACAAGGGAGCTCTGAACTGGGAATCACTTAAAAGTTGATGCTTCTTCATAAGAGTCCAAGGTAAAAGGGAGAAGAGGCCACAGCCTTGAGGAAGGGGCTGGCATTTCTCCCTTTGGGACCAGGGAAAGCTTAGAATCTTATGGTGCTGCCACACAAGGCCCTGGCACCTTAATTAAGTGCCTGAATCTGGAGAGCTCCGTTGGGGAGCAGTGGATCAGCCCAGTGAATCACTGGATCAGAGAAGACATTTGGGGCTTGCCTGTCTGGGACTCGGGAAGACAGGTCACAGGAAGAGTTCTAGGCCCCACAGGGTCAGCGCAGGAGCAGAGGGCAGATGTGATGCTGCAGCTAGGTGTTGCCCAGGAGGGGCTGCCCAGATCTGGTTCTATAGCGAGCTCAGGGCTCTGGAAGACGCTGGCAGGAGATGAGCCCCAGAACTTGCCCTGGGGATGGTGCTCCTGTGTCCAGTTCCCTAGCTGCATGCAGTGGGAAAATGCAACCCCTCACAGTTTCCTGGATGGGTGGGTGAGGGAGCACTCCCTGAGCCCCTGGCTGTCATCTAGAGTGAACTCTGAGGTCCTTAGTGACAGCACCTGCAGGGGCAGCACGCTCCAGGGTCGGTCTCCACCCGGGTCTCCCTCCAGTCTCCAGGAGCAAGGGGAGCTCAGCCCTGGGAGCCGTCTGGGGGTGCCGCGTTGCCATACGGCTCAACAACCACTGCCGCCTGAGGTCACCCATGGTGATGACGCCATGAACCCGATTTTGGCGACTTGGTTCTCCTGGGGGCTGGAGATGCATGGAAACTACAGTTTTGTCCTGTGGGGTCGCAGTCCCCACTAGCTCTCTCCCTCCCCAGGATTAGGGGTGGTGAAGGGCCCTAAAGTGGTTGAAAAGATCCATTGGAATCCTGTCTCCCTTTAGCGGGGGGGGAGGGGGGGTCCCTTGAAGAGAGCTAGAACAGGGAATGTGGAGTCCCAAGGGTGCGGCTCAGGTTATACCACACATAAAAAACCCTGGGGGATGGATGGGTGGGTGGGAGCTCACGGACATCTACGAGGCCTCAGCTCGGGGAAGGGGGCTCAGGCACCGGGCTTGCTTGACTGAGGTGCACATAGGGGGAGAAATGGTCCCTGATTAGACTTGTCGCTGCTCCCGAGGATCCTGAATCAAGAGGGAGGCTTTCCCGGGTAGGAATAGGAGTGGCGCTGCCAGAGGCTGTGGCGGAACCGCAGAGACTGAAGCTCCCCCCGCCCCCTCCCCAAGGCCAGGGGCCCGGAGCCAGGGGCCCCAGGGTCATTTCGGAGCTCAAAACCCAGGTGAAGTTGGGAGCAGGCGCCCGCCCTCCTGTCCAGGGCCGCTCCTTGGCTGTGCGCTCCCCGACGCCCATCCACCCATCGGCCCACCCCTGAGGCCAGAAGCGGTCCTCCTTCTCTGTGGGGGCCTCTGGTTCCTGACCCCACCCCCAGAGCCCAGGGCGCCCCTGCGGGGCTCTAGACACCCTCCTAGGTTCCATCAGTGAGTCGGTCTGCTCGTCCAGCCCCGGCGGGAGCATCCCGCGCCCTCTCCGACTGCACTTACCGGCTGGGCTGCGCTGCTCCGGCTGCCCCGAGGCTCCTTCAGCACCCGGTGGGACAGACAGGGGGGTCGGTGCGGACTGGGCAGGCAGAGCAGGGAGGGGTCGGGCGAGGGGCGTCGGGCCTGGACCCGGGCAGACGGGCGATGGCCAGGTGGCGGCCGCGGGGACCGTGCTGGAGCTGAGCCGGACGGGGGGCAGCGGCGGTGGCGGCCGCGGCCCGGGGTGCGGAGGGGACGGCCCCTGCTCTGTCCGCGGCTCCCGGCGGCTGTGGCTCAGAGTCTCTCTCACCCTCGCACTTTTCCCCGAGCCTCGTGATGTCACGGAGAGACAGCCAATCAGTGCGGGGCAGCCCCACGGGCTGCCGGCCCCGCTCGTCTCCCCTAGTTGCGCCTCCCTCCGCGGTGCTGTGCGCCGCTCTTCGCGCTAACCCGAGGGGTGCCTGCGGGAGCCCGGCCGCTGGCCCTCAGGGCTTCGGCTGCAACCTCCCGAATGGTCCTGGGACTGCTGCAGCTAGGCGCCCGGGAGCGGGCTTCCTGGGGATCCCAGTGCGTGCATCTGGGGGAAGCTGCCACCGCCCCCAGGAAAGGTCACAAGGTTCCCGGCCGGAGCTACCGCCCGGTGCTCTGTGCCTAGTGCCCCAAGTCCGACCCCGGCTCCGGGCTCAGCCCGAGATCCCTGACGCCGCTTCCTTCCCTCTGTCCAGGGGTCGCCAAGGGGTGTATTGTTGCGAAGACGCCGCACCTGCGGCTCTGATCAGGAGGACGGGTCCCGAAGTCACTGGACGTCAGGTCCTGAGACTTACTTGTGGCCCGAGAACTTTGGCGATCGGCATTCTGGGCAAGGCAGTTCGTGGGAGGCAGGGGTGGGGGGTAGGGGCGGCTAGGAGCGGGAGAGGCAGACTGGAAGGACGAGAGGGGGCCATGGAGAAGTAGAGGCTCCTGTGTACCTCATCCCCCCTCCACACGCCTATTCCTTTCCCCTGACTTGGAGGTCTGGGCCCCAGGATGGGCGCAGACTCCGCTCGCAAGGTCCACCCTTCAGATCCCTCCAAAATCGTCCGAAACGAGCGCGCCTCGCTGTGGATGGCTAAATGGGCACTATAGGTAAAGGGTAGGAGTCAGTGGGTGGGGCAGGTTTGCTCGCGGTCCCTTGGGATGGAGTCGAGTGTACGGGCTGCCGAGCTTCCCGTCAGTGGGGATTCCTGGCAGTGTGGGGCCCACAATTCTAAGCCTTGGGGGGGGGGGCCTTAAGGAGACCCAGCCAGGGGCGGGTGCCCGGACGGCTGAGGCTCTGCTCCGAGCTGCTCAAGCTCTTCGAGTTCCCTGGCCCCAGCTGCTCAGCCTGCCCGCGCCTCCTTTGCCAGTGGCCATAGTGTGAAGTGGGGAAGGGTCACGTTCCAGGCCTTCCTGGATTCCGCCCTTGGCAGCAGTGACTGTCACCACATGCATCCCCTTCCCCCAGCCTTGCCGAGATGCCTCGAATCGGCTCTCCCAGGATGCTATAAACGGGTTTGTTCTTTCTAAGGCACAACCTAAGCCCCGCCCAGCCCCCGCCTTCGGGCATCTAAGCCTTCTGGGTTCCAGCCTTCTACTCCCTAATCTATACCAGGCTCTTCCCCTATCTGCCAGGGACCCGGGGCCTTGCGGGCTGCGGAGCGACGGGCGAGGGTGGTGGGAGGGGCAGGGAGCTCCCTGGCAGGCAGGCGCCTGCCTCTGCGCACACCCCAAAGTAACGGGGTCAGCTTCTTTCCAGTAGCTGACTGGATGGGCTCTGAAAGCCGACAGACAGCTTAGGGGCCTCTGGAAAAGCCCCCGAGGCAGGAGGCTGGATGGACCAAGCGAGCGCCTCGTCCTTGGACATCGTCTAGCACCTCGCTCTTGGGGTATTCCTGGGCACTGCTCTAGAGAAAGCTTTTGTGAGTCTCGGCCAAGGCTCGATAAGTGCCCTCCCAACTTGTGCTCCTTTGAGCCCTGCCACAACCTGCAGAACCTCAAAAATCCACCACCACCACAGCCCAGGGCTTTCTGAAATTCAGAAGACAGGTGTTTCTAAGAATTCGTCTGAAGACTTTCTGCGCGTTGAATCCCCACCTTGCATATGCCTAACCTAGGTCTTATTCTACCCCTCGTGAATGAAGAGTAAGGGGCAAGAGTCTGTTTCAAGGCAGGTTCTTCGGTGTTAGAGGTTTTCAAGACCAGGGAGAGGGACCAAGGCGACACTTCCTAGAGCAGGCAGAAAACCCTTGCTTCCCGGTGCAGGGAATCAAACATTCGGAGAGGGGAACAAATCTATGGACCAGCTGGGTCCTCACTACTTGTTCCCCGCAAATACCAGAGGTCTTCAGAATCCCAGGCAGGTCAGAGAAGTTCCCATGCGGTTTCCTTATGTCCCAGAAGATGGGAGGCAGAGACCTACTCCTAGGGCAGGGAAGAGGTCAGCATCCAACCCTGGCTGTTTTTTTTTTTTGAAAGACTGCTCCAATCCAAGGCTCTGTCTGTCCCTCCCCAGCCACTCCCGTATGTCCTAGCTTAATGAGTGACCTTTTGTGTATGCATTTTAAAACATAGGTGTCACACCCTCTGGAATGGCAGAATGGAGAATGAAGCAAAGCAAAGGCTAAGCAGGGAATGCCTTTTCCTTCACTACAACCTCATTCTTGGAGCTTGGACTTGGATTCCACCCCCTTTTGGAAGGTTCCATGTGTACCATCTCAGGACTATAAAACTCAGGGGCCCTGTCATGTTAGCGTTCAATGGACATTTCCGTTTCTCCAATTCTGTCTTCTTGGCTCTTTGTGGGCACAATGGGGAGGCACATGGGGGGCACCAGGGAGAATGAGATAACTGTAGTTTCACCTTCATCTTTGTAGGAGAGCCCAAGTTAATGCACCATCTTGTCTCACTGAATTCTGCTAATGGTATTAACATTTATAGATTTGTACAAATGAATGTTGACTGAGATTGCTTTCACATTATGTCACTTGACACTGGGCAGGCTAGGAGCAGGAGGCCAGACTGGGTCCTTCAGACACTGGATGGAGGAGGCCAACGCAGCCTAGCCTAGCTTGAGAACACAGGAAACCAGGTAGCCCCTGAATGGGGTCCATAGTGTTGTATGGGCTTTCACTGCTCCCTGGGTCACAGCCCCTTTTCCTGGCTCACACCGGGTACACAAATCGCTTTTGCTTTTTGGCCAGGGAAGCATCCTTAGGGTGGTCGAGCTCTTCAGAACTAATAGTGGGCAAGTGGGTATTGTGACAGAGGGTATTGTTCGGTTCCAGGGAAGGAGCACAGAGAGGCATCGTCAGTCTGCACAGACCAGTCACCAGAGTCAGATGACATAGGCACTCAGACCAAGTGTTGGGGTTAAAGGTCAGAATGTCCTGCCAGGAAGAACCCGAGGGAGACATTTTTGGGAAGGGCATGAGAACCAGGCCATGTGGCCCCAAAGCAATGCAAAAGCACAAAGAAAGGAACAGAAGGGCAGCCATCATTTTAATGACATTGATCTTTGGTGTTTCCCTTGTTAGCAGTCAGACTATCCCCCCTCTCCTCCCACCAAAATGTCTCTATGATGAGTTACAAACAGAAAGGAAATCACATTGCTTTATACTAAAAACAAAATCATCAGAGCCTTGATTTCTCCACTAGAAACTACATGTACAGTTCAAGATTTCACATGCAACACCTGACATGACAGACTGATACCGCGCCCTTGGACCCGGAGCCGCACCCCTTGCCCAGCCCTGAGCCAGGCAGATGCCCAGGGTCATAATACTGACACATGAAGCCACTGCTCCGGTGGGCGCTGGGGAAGGGTCTTGGTGAGCCAACCCAGAGGCAGGCTGTCCTGCGACCCACCCCTCCTCATCCCAAGCTCCCTGAGTGAGCTCCTGCCCACTAGTCTCTGTTACTTCCCTTTCCCTGGGGAAAAAAATCCTCAGTAAGTGAACTGACCCCATCACCATACAGCTGTCCCCCCACCAGTTAAGTTCTTCCCAGAGCTCAGACTAGATGCCCTGGTTTGAAGCCCTCTCTGGCTAAGAAAGCCAAGGGATAGATCAGAAGAGGCCCCGACATGCGAGAGAGTTTTGAGGGGGCTAGGATACTCCTCCTTTCTGGTGGGTTAAAGTCCCAGTAGCCCTGCCCTGGGAACACAGTTGTCCTCACTTCAGGCTTTCCCCAGGGTTGGAAGACAATTTGTCCTCATGGCCATTAGGCCTTTTCCTATCCCTTGCTCCATGAGAGAACAGGACTCATCGTGAGAGAAACCCAATACCATCTTCCCAGAGGCCCACTCTGCCCATTTTGGGCCTTGGTGCAGAGAGGGTAGTACCGAGTGATCACAGAACAGGGGAGTGGGCTGGTCACGAGGCTCTGGTGTGTATGTGTGTCCCTGGACTCTGGAAGGTTAGTGTGGGGAATGTGGCCCCAGCTTCCCCTCTCCTTCCTCCCTTGCACCCCAGCGGATTCCCTCTTTGTGGCCAGCAGCTCCTCTATGTGCACAGTTTCTAGTCAACTATGAGGTCAGGTCTCTGCTCAGCAGTATGAGGGGTGGCACCCACGGGCACAGCTGTTTCTACCTATCCCTCGGCTCTCCACTAGGGCACCCAGTGCTGTCAGAAAGGTGGCTGTTGTTGGTTAGGTCACTGTATGACATTGGTCCCACAGTGTTTGGGGAGGCTGGCCTGGCAGTCCCCATCCGCTGGCTCAGGCCTCGCTCTACCAGCGGCTCCAGCTCCGACAGGCTGCGGCCCTCAGGCTCCGGGGCTGGCCCTTGAGAGGTGGAGGGTCGGGGAGCCACGCTGTCACTCGGCCCTGGCTCTGTGCCTGTTTGGGAGCTTCTGTGGATCCGATGGCTGACGATGATGTTGTTGCCAAAGCCGCCCATGGAGGCCATGGTGGTGCTCTGCTCTCGCTGCACCACCGCCGTCATCCCACCCTCGGCCATCAGCCTCTGGATCCTGGTGAGTGCGTCTTCCCCTCCTGGCCCGTACTCTGGACCCTCACCTGAAAGACACAAAGCGGGTAAATTAGGGAAGGCCACACACCCAGCTGCCTCGGGGGATGGGGGAGAGGGCTAATGGGGCAAATCTGCACCTGAGAAGGACCCCCAGCATTCACGCCTCAAGGTGATGGAAGAGGCTTTACAGATGGGGAAACTGAGGCAGAGCCCAAGAAGTGACCCCAGCCTAGGTCTCCTTCCACTACTGCACAAAGCAGCCCTTCTTCCGTGTCCAGGGCCTGGGGTTGCCCTTTAGACAATCTCACCCTCTGTCCAACACCCGGGAGCACTGCCTCACGTGCCCCGGGCACCAGGGGGTCAGAGTCCAGACCGTCTCATGCTGTGATTTTACAAATGAGAAAAGTCACCTGCCCAATGTCGCACTAGCAGTTAGGAAGCGGTCACCATTTGAACCCGGGGCTCTGGCTCCTTTGGGGCCCTCTCTTCCTTTGTTAAGACAACGTCTCTTCCCTAAGAACCAGGAGACCACACTCTGCACTAACTTGGTGTGCAGCCTTGTGCTCAGAGCTGCCATCCCTGCAGGGATGCATTCATTCTGTCTGAGTGTGCAGGGGCTGGGGACCTTCCTGGGCACCAGAGTTCGGTCCTAGCTTCTTTCATCCCTGCCCACCCCAGACCGAGAGGCTCCGGCTTCACAGCCCTCATCTCTGGCAGGCTGAGACCTGGGCGAGTGGCCAGCAGCTCTTCAAAACCCGTTCCTCTCTGGTTTTTGCCTTTTGCTTTTCCAGGGAGGTCTGATGCAGAAGAAGCCAGCTCCATCCCTCCAAGAGCCTCCTCTCGCTCAGCAGATAGGAGGAGCACATGGGGGGCGGCAGGCCGGCATCTCTGCCTTGGCATCCCTTTCCCTTTCACTGATGGGGGGATCGGGCTGAGGCAACTTTACTAGCCAAGTTCCGGGGCTGCCTGTGCTGGACTGGGTGGACTCCAGCTGTTCCCTGACCTGCTTTTATATTTTTCTGTTGACAGGTTGTTTTTTTTTTTAATGAGGCCTCCCTTAGTCCCTCACTGTCCCAGTCCCTTCTCTGTTTGTCTTGTTAGAATCAAGTTTCCAGGGCACTTTGACCCCAGCCATTTCAGAGGCCCCATTAAATTCTCCTCACTAAGGCTCATGCTTCCCCCACGCCCTCAGGCAGCAGAAGTGAGCTACTGGATTCTGCTGCATCCAGCTTGTCTCCAGACCCACTAGTGAACTCCCTGTACTGCCTGCCTCCACAAGATCCCTTAGGCAGGAGAAGGCACAGGAGGAGGCTTTGCTTTCTTGGGGGAGATTCTCTAACAAGAATGGGTACCCTGAGATCCCCAGCAGGGGGTGGTAACTGGGGATGGCCCTGGCTAGTTGTACACACTCCCAATTTCCACCATTCCCTGAATGGAAGAGAGGCCTGCTGCTTTCTAAGAACTTGGTCTGTAGTGAAACTATCCCCAGCACTGTCCCGGGGCATGTGCTGGGCTGGCAGGAGTCCCCCTGGCATTAGGACTTAAGATGCTGGGCTCTGTGCCTAGTAAGTTAGTGACTTTTGTAGTGGCCTGTTTCCAGGGGCAGGACAGTGCCACAAGAGCTGCTGCTGGGGCCCAGAGAGCCTAGCAGCAGGGCAGGGCAGGAAGAAGGCCAGTACTGTTTCCTCGGGACAGCTGTCAGCTTAGGCCCTCAAGTTGGGGCCAAGGGCCAGGCTGAACTCTGGTCATCCTCAGTCTCCAACTTCGAATCCAGGAAGGGGGTCTGCAGGGCTGTGTGTAAGCAGCTTCATCTCAGGTGGGCAGAGAGCTATGTCTTTCCCAGGGCTGTCTGGAGCAAACACTAGCAACTGCTTTCCTCATCCTGGGGGTTCCCTGGGAAATGGCTGTGGAGTCAGGGTTCTGGAGACAACAGGACTTCAGTCTTTCCTCTGGGAGCAGAGAGAGAGAGCTCAGTGCAGACTCCAGACCTTCTCAGCAAGCTCTAGGCCACATTCTTTATTCAGAGGTTGCTGGATCAGCTCTTTGCCACAATGCCCTGGAAGGGAGACTGGCCGGGAGTGGAGGCTTTCACTGAGACCTCAACCAGCTCTTAAGCCCCCTCTCCACCATACCCGGGGGGCCTTGATGACCAGGCAGGACCTGCAGGGAAGGAGCTGACCCATAGGATGGAGTAGCAGAGAAGCCAGGGAGGACAAGGAGCCCTCTCACAGCCTGGCCCTCCCATACGGTCAGGCCCAGGGGACAGTTACACTGGACAGCTGCAGGATGCAGAGTGCCAGGCCCCCAGCGGCTCCTCAGCCTAAGCTCTGCACTCCCCCCCCATCCCCTCATTAGAAAGAGGAGTACAGGACCCTGACCTGCAAACATCCTCTGCACAGCACTTGCTCTGGAAAGAACTCAACAGATTGCAATCAAATTTTCATAGAACCAGAAAATTAGAAGTGGTCTCATAACCCTCACGCACTGGCTGATGGGGAAAGAGCTGGGGGGTGGGCAGGCAATTAGCAAAAGTACAGCTCTTTTCCCATTAATTATGAGCTGGCTCCCCTCCCCCACCAGGAGGCAGGGGAACCCCTTTAACAGCTGAGAGAATAACCATGTGCAGCTCTGGAGAGATGGGGATCCAGGAGGGTCTCTTCCTGCCCCTGTGCCTGCCCAAGATGCTTTGCCAACCAGCTTTTGGCTGACTGTTTTGTAGGCTGGGCGATGGGGCGATGGGGTAAAGAGATCAACTTTCTGCTGCATGATAGGGAAATTCAGGCCCAAAGAGGGGAGTTGAGGCAAGTCACAACCTTGGTTCATGGCCACTCCTTCCTTCTGGCTCCACTCTTGACTCAGTGGGTCAAAAAACCCCAACAAAACCCATTTGAAAAGCACAGACCCCACGAGGAGAGCCAAGGCAGCTGCTGCCAGACCCAATCCATCCCTCTGCTGCTACGAGGTCTTGTGCTACCCATCTTCCTTGGCAGATCCTTTTAAAGGGATCTTTAGAATGGCTAGAGCAGGGTGATCCTGCAGGAGGACTTGGTGTCACTGGCATCCAGAGTGTATTGTTGTGGAACTGGAAAAGAGGTAGCGGGGTTTCCTTTAAGAGCCAGGATGCCTGCAGACTCCAGATGTACTGGGCTTCTGGTTGGCTCAGTCCATACAGGGGTCTGGCAGGAGTGGCTCCAGGGCCCGTGTGGTCTGGTTCTGTGCTGGCTAACAGGGTTACTATACCCTAGAGGCCAGTGTGATTCCTGGCCACCCCCTGGCCCCTGATCTGCTCTGAGGCTTCACAGCCCAGTACTTGGAGGCCAAAAGCCATGGCTTCAGCTTTATAGAAATCCTGTGGTTCTCTGGTTCGGGAGGCAGGAGGAGCTCTCAGCTACCCCGCCCTTGACGTGGCTCAATGTCAAATCTGGCTCCTGGGCCAGCTGCTCAGGTGCCCTCCCTGACAGTGTTCCAAACAATGAGGTGGCAGTTTGTGAGCAGCATAGAGCAGGATGGGGCCCGTCAGGGAAGCAGCTTGAAAGTGCTCAATCCTCACGCTAGGGAGATGGGTGCTTCCCTGTGGGGAGCCAGGCGATGGTAAACTCCTGACTCTGCTTGGTCCCCACCAGGTTCCGTCCTCTGGTGGTCCCTCTCAGCCACGAAAGTGTCTGCTTGTCAGCTGCCTGGTTTGAAGTCTGGGCTGGTTCAGGGAGGTAAGAAAGCTTAGGAGTGAGAACAGGCTATTTAACACAGACGATGACAGACTCCAAAGAGGCTTGGGCTTTGCTGTTTCAAAGTGCTAATTGGTTCTTACAAGTTGGAGGCCAGCACCCAGCATGGGGGCTAAGGCTGCCTGTGTCCCACCCACCAGGGGCTGGCTGGCAGGGCGGGGCCTTCCACTGACTGGAGGGGAGTCACCCTCTAAAGGATGGAAGAGCCCGCCCCAGAGGACTGAAGCAGGAACCCTGGCAGGGGAGAAACATTCCAAAGGAGAAGGGGCTGCCTGAAGGGCTGTGGTTGCCCCTCCCAGGCTGTTCAGGGGGCCGACTATTGGCACCAGGAGGTGGGAGGTGGCCTCTGAGCTCTCTTCCTTCCAGTTTGGAGAGTGTGATGCCATAGCCTCTGTCTGTATGCACCTGGAGAAGAGCAGAGACCCTCCCACCATGCCTGCCTCTTACTGTTGTTGGCAGGGCCTTGAGGGTACATGGGTTTGCCCTGCTGATGCTATGGGACACAGTAAACCAAAGGGAGTAGGAACAGGGGAGTATGTGCCCAGAACTTGTTCTGAACTGGGCGCCAGGAGCAGAGCCCTCAGGAACAATCAGTAAACATGAAATCCCAGCGTCCTCCTGACTTCCCTACATGGAGAAGGAGAGGTTTCGTACCCCTTTGTCTGGTTTCTGGCTCCCAGGAAACACTGGCTCTACCTGGGATAGATGGAGTCTCTGAGGAGCTGTGAAAGTCATCCTAGATCACCCTCCTCAGGCAGGCTGGGGAGAGACCCAATTCATGGAGGAGCCTGGTCCAAGGAGAAGCCACTCGGATTAATAACATGCTGGGGATTCACTACGAAATATCTCAGTTCAGGGAAAGCTCAACTCTCCACCGGACTCCTGAACGTATCAGCTGCTTCTCTCATAACAGCTGAGCCCAAAGGTGACTGCCCCAGAGGAGCAGGGACTACTGTATTCCTCCCCCTCATCCCCATCCCCCCCCAGACAGCTCCTACCTTCACCAGACCCTAAGGCTGCTGCCCCGAGCTCCTGGACCTCCCTCTCTGTCTGGGTTTCGGCATTTTGTAGCTGAGGTGCCAAAGTTTGGGTGCCCTGAGATGTCACTGAAGTGGTCGGGTGCCGGGGCTGGAGGCCAATGGCATTCATTAAGCCCATGTCCCTGTCTGTCCTCCACGTGGCTCTGCTGCTTCTAGACAGAGATAAAAAAAAATGAAGTCAGGTCAGGCTTTTTGCAGCTCTCAAGAGAAACAGACTTTCCAAACAGTGACCAGGCACAACTCTGAAAGAAGAGGGTTTCTGTGCCAGGCCTCCCGTGTTGGGGGGACAGTTCTACCTTTATCCACCTTCCTCCTCAGACTGACCTGGCCCACTTCTCCCACTGGGATAGGAATGAGCCTTCTGAACCTGGTGAGGCAGTCCTCGTTGACAGACACTTAGCCTGTCACTGGACCTGTCCTCAAAGCCTTTCCAGCTTGGCAGAAACCTGTGAGAACTTGGGTTCTGCTGGCACAGGCTTGGAGAGCCCACAGTCAGCTCCCAGCCATGAGGCGGCATCAGAAGAAGAGGTCAATAGAGAAGCTGGATAATTCAATAACGAAAATGAACAGCACCAGCTGCGTGCCTTCGAATTAGATTTAAGTCACTCTGGGGAATTGAGGCTCTAAGATTCTCTGACCATCCTGGGGAATGAACAGTGGACTCTTCCTGGGCTATATGGTACTCTCTCTCAAGAGCAGCCCCTTTTCTCCAATTAGCCTGTGTCTCTGCTTCCAGAACCTCACTTCGTTCCCCAAAACCTTGGCCTTTCAGAAGCAGGAAATAGAAGCCACATTCCAACTTCCTGGGCCAACAGGCTGCTAGTGGTCACCTAGCTTGGGATGTACCTTCATGATCTATTGAGCAGGGACTCAGATGTAGCAAGGGGACAGAAGAATTATAAAGAATGTTAGGGGAGAGAGCGAGGGAGAAAGAGGGAGAGGGATGGAGACAGGGAGAGAGGGAGAGGGATGGAGAGAGGGAGAGGTGTACCATTCTAGCTGGCTGCTCTTCCCCTCCTCCCCAAACACTTACCCAGGCCTCTCACTGCTCCTGCTGTTGGAATGGACGGTGAAGACTGTCTCATTCAACTGGTCCCAGTAGTACTCAACACCAGAGTTTAAGGCCCTAAAAGGCAGAGGTGGTGGAGGAGGAGATGTTGAAGGAATTAGAGAGGGGACCATGAAACCTTTGGCTCTCCAACCCACTCCCCATGACTTTGTGGGCTTGGGCCTGGAAGTAGTCTTCTCTTCCCTTTCCTAGGGATGGAGAGAAAAAATGGAGGAGAAAGAATACATGGTCTTGGGTTTCTTCCTTCACTAAGATGCTCTTCTAATGGGGAAGGACAGGCACCTTGTTAGAAGACAGAATTCCTGTCCCTCTAGTTCTAAGTCTGCTTCCTCTTCCCCTGACAGATGTCAACTAGGAGGGCAGAATGGGTCAGCAGAATGAGTGAGGGACATGAGTCCAAGTCCCAGAGTTGATACTCATTAACCATGGCTGCCCATGGCAGTCACTTAACCATTCTGAGATGGAGTCTTCTCATTTGT
This sequence comes from Petaurus breviceps papuanus, assembly GCF_028583685.1. Lineage (NCBI taxonomy): Eukaryota > Metazoa > Chordata > Mammalia > Diprotodontia > Petauridae > Petaurus > Petaurus breviceps. Next base: position 36,746,702 of record NW_027185804.1, read on the forward strand.
AAAATGGGAATCACACTTATATACTTAAGCTCATGGGCTCAGAGGTGAAAGGAGCCTTAAAATTTAATCATTCCATCTCATCCCTCTCATTTTACAAACATGGGCCCCCCTCATTGCATCCTCCACCTTTTGAAGGGTGAGATCATCATGAAGGCAGGTGAGAGGCACTGTGGAACCTGGGAATGAGTGTGGAATCTGCTGTTCATGCCCTGTCTAACTGGGCAGTCATTTGATCAGGCCCATCTGTAAAATGAGGGAGAAGGATGAGGTGATTCCCCCAAAGTCTCTCCCAATTTTTCTGAAATCTAGACCCAGAGAAGTGAGTGATTTGTAGTGTAAGATATGGAGCCAGGATCTGAACGCTGGTCCTATTGTCTTCAAAAGTCCAGGCCTCTTCCTCCTGGGTGGCTTGGAGAAAATAAATACATCAACAAGCCTTTGTTAAGCACCTACCTACATGCCAGATGCTGTAGGAGGTGCTGGGGATACAAAGACAAAAATGGAACTGTCCCTGCCCTTAAGCAGCTTACGTTCCAGGGAAGGAGATCACATGTAGACAGAGATGGGAAATTAATGCGTACAAAACGTATGCATCCATAACAAAGTGATTATGTCAGGGAGGCATCAAGAAAAGCTTCCTGTAGGAAGCAGCATTCGAACTGAGCCATGAAGAAGAGTCAAAGGGGGAGGGCATTGCAGGCATGACCCTAGAAAAGGGAGATGGTACTGGGGCTGGATCAGGAGGCCAGTGTGGCTGCCCAGCAAGTCCATGAAAGGGAGTGCTGACTGAGAAGCCTAGAAAGGGAGGCTGGTCATTTCCACTCTTTTAGTCTGGTTTCCATCTGCTTTTGTTATGGATTTGTCCCCACTTGTCTCTCTCAACAAGTATGTATACAATGTTTTCCTCATGTCTTAGAGTGAGGGAGATGTACCCTGTGTGTGCCTGGGGAACTACAGGGTAGGTCACTGGTCACCAAATCTACTCCTCACCATCAGAGATATGGGTCATCATGGCTAATAAGTGTGTCAAGTGTCTGAGGCTGTGTGACCTTGGGCAAGTCACTTAACCCCAATTGCCCTACCTTTCCCTCTCCAAAAAGCAGAAAGAAAAAACAAAAAAAAAAGAGTTCCCATTCTTAAGATGAGGAAACTAAGGCTAAATGACAAAGTGATTTGCCTAGTGTTGCAAATGATTTAGTAAGTGTTGAAGATGGGATTCAAAGCCAGGTTTCCTGATTTCAAGTTCAAACCCACAGCACTCTCAAAGCTGGTTAATGGAGACAAGTGAGGCTGGGAAGAAGGTATGGAGCCATCCCAGTGCTAAACCCTGGCCTCGAAAGACGACTGACAGGGTTATGGCACGCCTCGGCATGCTGGCAGAACTAGAGAGAACAGGGAGCACGGGGGCCTGGAGGACATGATGAGTTTCCCTTGTGTTCAGTCCATCTTTATAAGGTCTTGTACACATGAAGATCTAGGTCTGGCTTGAGTATCAGCCCTTCTTCCTGAAGGAAGCTGTCTAAGCCAACAGACCCAACGGCTTTGTAACCACTCTTTCAGAGGCCTCTGCTACTGTTTTTGGATGGTTCTTCAATCCCAATGGTGAGGCCTAGCTCATGAGCTGAAATTAGCATAATCTTTTTGTCAGACTCCCCTCTTTCAAGTAAGCACTATTTCTCACCTCCTTCTAGCACTAATGCCCACAATAGGGAATGGGCCAGGAAAAGCAAGAACAATGGAGGGTGAGGATGAAAGGGAAGGCCTTTTAAAAAACAGGGAAGAGGGGATGACAGCTATGAACTGGACACGCTTCAAGCACAGAACTGCACCCCCAACCTCAAATCAAGCGGTAACCACCTTTTCCCAATGAGCTAACCCTGGCTGCATTAAGCCCCATGTGAAACCAGATGCCTGGGAATCACTGATTTACAAACTTGTCAGAATTTATTGACAGATGGCAACACTGTGCGGGGTGCCTGCCAAACACGCCTCTGTACTTCTCGACAGCCAAGGATGTAGTGGCAGAAAACCGTTCACACCAAACCTACAATGCAACCGTGCTCCCCCTGACAAGGAACCTTCCGAATGCTAGAAAAGAAGTCAGCAGAAGGCCCGCTCTCCAAGTGGGTACTGAGTGACGCTGGCTGCCAGAGGGTCCCCCCATCACGCAAAGGCTGCTTCCAATCTGGGCTGTGTGCGTCACTGTGCCTGCCAGCTATAATCAGAAGGGTCAGCCTCTGGGCAGGAAAGGAGGGCTTAAGAGCTGCTGATTAGAAGCAAAACCAAGCTGCAGACTCCTCCTCTCACTGACAAACCAATCTCTGCTCCTTCTGCCACCAAAAAGGCAGCCTTAATGCCAGTTCTCTTTTTTTTTTTCTTTTTGGAGGGGGGAGGGTAAGGCAATTGGGTTTAAGTGACTTGCCCAAGGTCACAAGGCTAGTTTTTGTGATAAGTGTCCGAGGTGGGATTTGAACTCAGGTCCTCCTGACTCCAGGGCCTGTGCTCTATTTACTGCACCACCTAGCCACCCCTGATTCCAGGTCTCAATATTCTTGTCATTATGTGGCCAGATCCAACCCAGGGACAAGGTCTGTGGCCCTGACTCTAACTCCACGGCTGCTATCATGAGGACTGGCATAAAGATGCCCTTTTGCGCCAGACCCAAACCTCTTGCTACTTTGGGAACTCAGGCTTCAAATTCCTGGGTTTCAGGCTAACGAATGACCATTATCACCTTCTTTTCCCCCTTTTGGGTCCTGATGGAGATGAGTAAGTCAATGTTTGCAAAATTTTTTAGTTCCTTTTGAAAGATGGATTAACAGACAAAGAGAATGAAGAGGGGCAGACAATCCATCCTGACTCAGGCTCTCTCGGGGTCCTTTGATTCAGTATCTGGTGTGCTATTCATGGATACGGACGGCATCACCTTTCAGATGTGCTTAGAAGGCCAGACTCCTCCTAATGATTCTGCCTGCTGGGCTCCTGGAATACACCTGGGAGGCCTCTTCATGCAGCTTATGGCTCTTTGCCATCTTCACTGACCATGGCGTATTCTTAGATGGCCCTCGGGCCGAGGAAACCAGCATTACTACAGCTCCTCTCAGTGCAGGGAAGGCCCTTGCTCTTACTTATCTCTCTGGACAAGTCCCTGCCATAGTAATATGGTGATTTATGTGGTCATGGTACTGCTGAATGAGGTCCTGTGCTACAATGCGTCTGTCTTGGACTGAAACCTGAGGACTCTTCAAGAGTGATCAAGGTAGAATAGTTTGGAACACACTTGGGGCTCACCTCTGTTAGAGGTTAAAAAGACCTATCTTCTAATTGCTTGGGGTTTAAAGGAAAGATCTGAGTTCTGGAAGCTAGACAGCCTCAAATATTCTTTCAGACTTAGGAAACACAGCAGGAGAGTTGAAAGACAGCTTAATGTGGCGTCTCAGGGCCCAAGTTTGATCCCAGGCACTCCTGCTCTAGGCCTGAGGTGGAGGAGTGGGGAACAATAGGGAGCTGGAGCTTTCAATTCCTTTGCTCTCTCAGTTACAGGACATCTGGGGGCAGGCATTCAATACGGCTGGCGGCTGGGCCAGTTGAGCACCGTCACACTGCACCACCTCACCCAGGCTGAACTGCCCCATATATCCAGACCAATGGACCATTTCCTGGAAACCAGCAAAAACTGTCCTATCTCTCGGTCTGGGTCTTCACACTCATGTGGCTATCAGTCAGGGGTGGGAGAAGTGGGCAGGGCTGGCAATGCTCCAAATTGGGAGTGGAGGGGGATTGCGGGTATAATGGGAAGAAGGGGAAGGAACACCTCGCTGCTCAGAGGGACTGGGCTGCCAGCCACCATGCCATCTCCAGCTCCATGTGGTGGTTTGGTTGTGAGCAGCTATTCTGGTCCTGAGTGTCACACGATTTGTGTGGCTGTGCTGGAGCTGAAAACCAACGGCTTGTCCACAGCGACTGGGGGCTACCTGACAACACTATCTCCTGAAACATCTCATTCAAGGATTCCTTCTCCTGGGGGGCCTGGGACTTGCTACAGTCCAGCAGAACATGTCAGACTATGTTCCCTCTGGAGAAACCTTCTTCACTGCTATCAGAGGGGCTCTCTGGTGCTCCTGAGGAATCGCCATTTGACCCAGTGGACCAGGGCACCAAGCAGACAAGCACGTTTGGGACGATGGAGGAGACTCAAGACCAGAATTTGTAGGCGGAAGTTAGGCCTGCCACATGGACTAGACGAAAAAAAAGGTCTGAGGGAACTTGCCCTGGGGAATGGGAGGGCCAGAGAGCATTGTGACAGACAAGGCCAGGGTTCTGAACCTCAGCTGCCTAATAACGAGGCAACAGACTTGAACACTGAGTTTCATATTTATTGACTCTCCTCAGTCTGGGACAGAAGGGAAAAAACAGGCAGCTCCACATATGTGAGATTCACCCTTTATCACTTCTCCCACTTCCTACTGCGTGCCCAAGTGGCCCATTAAATACCTGACAGGCAGAAGGGTCAAGTGGCAGGGGCTCTTATGCATTTACACACACTTTTCTGAGAAGGGGTCGAGGGCACAGAAAGGGTCAGGACCTCCTGGGCTAGGGACAAAAGTCATATCCGGGGACATCTGGAAGCCTAGTTTATCCCAGCAGGAAGAAGGCTGAGTGACCCTGGGAGATTACGAGTCTTTTGGGTGCCTTCTTACATGGAAAATGGCTACATCTATTCCTCCTAGAGGCACAAAGATGGGCACAGGTGTGGATCAGGATATTTGAGGGGCTCTGACCTCCAGGCTTGAGGTGTGTGCCAACCTGACTCACAAGACATGGAGACTGCCATCCCAGGGAGGAAGGCCATGTTGCTGTGCCATTTTCAGGCCAAGGGAGTCCTTCCCTACAGGGGAGCCAATGACAGAGTCAAGCCTTGGGTGGGCATGATGTCATCATCCAAGGGGCTCTGAGGAGGGATGTGGATGGGGAGTGGAGAGGGGGCTCCACAGAGACACCAGGGGCCAAAGGAACTTACTCTGAGTTTAAGTCGAGTTGTCTGTGACTCATCCAAAACACATAGGGTTAGGGTTTCTGATAGAAAAGCCTTTATGTGGCAGTGACAGTACTCGGCTCTAAGAGAGCGGGGGCTGTGTGCTAGGGGGGCCTGAGTCCCTAAGGGGGTGGGAGGAGAACAGAGACCCCAGGATTCTGCTGTGGCAAGAGTGCCAAGTCCAAGTTAGCAGAGCCCAGGAGTTTGAAGAAAGATCCTCAACAGCCCCAAACTAGCATGACCAGACAGTTTCCTATTGTCCCAAAAGAGTCTTCCAGCGTTGAGTAACAAGCACTCTGAAGGCCTGGGTCCTGGGGGAGTGACAGGAGGAGGCAGACATGGTCACATGCCTTGAAGCAAGATGCGTTTCAGAGAAGCCTGATCCCAGCTGACAGAGATTAGGGGGAGGGGGTAGAGAGGGAGGACAGAAATGTGACAGGTCTGGAGCCAGGGATTGGATGGATGGATGGACGGACGGACAGTTTTAGAGAGATCAACAGAGAGAGGCTGGAGGCAGAAGAAGCACAAGGGATCACAAAGGGCACTGCTAAAGAGGAATAAAGGCCAGGGAGACGCTGGCCTGGGAGCAAAGAACAACCGATTCCCTTTCTTAGCCACTGTCTTCTTTACGCTAAGATCTGGATACATCTCACAAGCTAAGATCAATTCAGCAAATATTTATTGAACACCCACAAAGTGCAGAGCCAGTGTGCTCGGCAATGAGGGAGGTACAAAGGTGAAGCGAGGCACAGGCCCTGCCCTCATGGAGCTCACAGTCTGGCAGAAGGAGATGACACCCCACCCTCCACCCCCACCCCTCACAGAGAGATAACTAGAAAACAAAAGAATACATGAAAAGTGGTTTAGAACAATGTGCTCTGTGAAATGAAAAACAGTCCTGGGGGCCAGAGCTAAGGCTCAAATGGGAGAACCAGAGCTTCCATGGAGCAGAAGAGATTCCACAAGGATCATCTGGAACTCAGGATTCTCTCTCACCCTGGGCCTCCACACATCATGCCTTCTTGCTGGCCTTACTCAGCTAAAAAGGTCTTTCTGCTGTCCACAACACTCAGGATCAGTACAGAAAGAATGAGGTTCAAGGGGTGTCTCATCACTAGTGCTCTACCACGGCATCCAGGGCACTGCCCAGCCCATAATGGAAAGGAAACAGTGCCAGCCTGTCTGTTTGCCCACCTGCCTGCCTGTTTCCTCACCTGCTTGCCCACCTGTTTGCCCACCCGCCTGCCTGCCTGTTTCTCCACCTGTTTGCCCACCTGCCTGCCTGTTTGCCCATCAGTGTGTTTATCTCTTTCACCTGACTGTAGAGGGTGGAGGGTGGGAGTGGTCTGCATTTTCCAGGAACCACAAGCCACATTGCTTGAGGGGTTCCACAGTTTTTTAGACCATGACTGAATCAAGGGGAAGAGGGCACTGGGATGAGCTGGCAAGAGAAGCGGCTGAAGCCAGGTGGGATGTGTCTTGTGTCTTCCCCAGCAGTTAGAGCATTCTCTAGTTAGAGACTCTCAGAGACTCCTGGATCAGGTGGTCCACGTATCTGACTGGGGCCAGGGTGATGCCAAGGCTAACTCTGAGGGGCAGACCCCTGGATTCATCCTCACCACCATCTCCTCTAAAGGAAAGGGGAGGAGCAGGGCTTGGGAGCCCTGCTTAGATTTTTCTCCTGGAGCTGGAACCCTTCTCAATGATGATGGCAATGAACAGGATTTCCAATGGTGTTTTTCTCTCTGCCTTCACGACAATAAATGACAACCTTAAGCAGAAAGAAAACTCGGCCTAAGAGAAGACAGAAGGGGCCTGTTAGAGCTCACTGGCTCATCCAATTCAGGCTTCTATTCTACCTGCAATTGTATGTCCTTGAGGTCACAGCAGGAGAGAGGCTTAACCTTTCTGAAAGTAATCAGTGCTTTTGTCTACCAGGCACTTCCGCTATCACTAGGGAAGAAGAGAGGCCCCAAACCCAACCCAATAGAAAGTGCTGCAGACTCATGGAGAGAAAGTAGCATTGACGTGGGGCCGACAGAGAGCTGGGGCTGAATTCTGGCTCCAACACTCCCTAGCTGTTGGTCCTGGGCAAATCACTCAGTCTCTCTGAGTCTCAGCTTTCTGTGAGACACAAATTTCCTCATCTGTAAAAGGGAGAAACAACAGGGTAGTGCAGAGGATGGTTCTGAGGAAGTCCCCACTGAAAGAGGAGCTGACTGTCATTAACAACACCGGACCATGACCTCGGGCTCAGCCCTGAAAAGCTGACATCACCAATCTGGAGGGAAAAAGTCCTAAAGAAAAGCGACACTCTGGGACAAAGCCTACCTTGATGGCAACTTTCTAGGGCAGAATTCTGGCCCAGGGCTGTCACCTGCTCTGCGTCTTCTCCCCCAGCCTCCCAGGAACCCTCCCATCCACCCGTCCACTCACTCTGGTCGGCAGATCACCAGGTCTCCTTTGTTGGTGCCATAAGCCAGGCCGAGCCCTGGCTCAGGTAGCCAGCGGGCAGAGTTGATGCTGACATGTCTCCGTTGGTCAGCTGGCATGGGGTAAAGAACATTGAAAACTCTCTAGGGGAGAAAAAGGGTAGAAAGGAGAGAAAAGGGGGAAAAACAACTTATTACCAAGAGAAACAAAATTTAGAGTAAAACAAAACGCTAGTCACCAGGATCCTTCATGACTTTCATGAAAAGGTTCTGTCCATGTGACCAGAAGACTCCCATGCCAGATGCTGGATGGCTGTGGGTCAGATTACTCATCTGGAGGTGCTGGCGGGAAGTCCCAGGGAAGACAGTGGCAAGGATGCACGGCTGGACTTGTCCACAGGGCTCATCAGCTGGCTTTACCAGTCATGACCTCTGCCCTCACTGAGTGCAGCCGTGCAGCCCTGCAGCCCACCATCTGGAAAGGTCATCCAGGACTCAGGGCATGTGTCTGCCACACACTATCTGACTGGACCAACCAGTGTGATCCAATCTGGGCTGGTAGTCCCGGTTACCATGGAGACTGCAGTGCTCTCCCAGCAATGGGGAGCTGGAGATGATAGGGGGGCGGGAGGGGGTGATAACACCAGAGAACATTCTTAATTCACCTAATTAAAAGCAATGTTAAAATTGCTATTGTTAACGAGACCTAAAAGGTACAGTCAGATGTGGGGAGAGGGGCAGGGGGGAATCGCACACACGTGTATAAGATATATCTCTAGCTTATATAAATCACCATGGAACAGACAATTTTCCTTGGTATCAAGACAAGACATTCTCCTTTTAATAAAGTGTCTGCCCCCAAGCTAATATTTTTCTGCTCTGGGCACTTGAGACACATGTAAAAAGCCAGCTGGAGTGGGAGTTTCACCAACTCAATATGCCTGACCAGGCCCAGAGGGCCCCTGGAGCATCTTCAGAAACGAGGCGGCAAAGCCTAGTGGGAAGGACATGGAGAAGAGTCGAGAAGCCTGGATTTCAGGCTAAGCTGTGTGACAAGTTCTCTAGGTGATCCTGGCCAGGCCATGAGCCTTCTCTGTCTCTGAGCTTCATCATCAGTAAAACAGAGTAATGTCACCTGGCTGACCTCACATGGCTGTTGGGAGAAAAGAGATCTGGGAGTGTTCAGTGAAGTTCAGAGAATTCACTACGTACAGTCAAGGTGTTACAGCCACAGCTGCTGTTCTCCTACAGGATTACAAGATTGGAGTTAGAACAGAACTTGGGCCCCTCAGTCCAATCCCCTTGTTTTATGGCCAACAGAGGCCAGAATACACTGACTGCAGCTGTCAACACCAGGAGATGAAAGAAGCCTCAGGCGGAGGGATACTCTTTCCTTGGGACATGTCACCATGACCCAGATGAAGGGATGTCTTCCCTCTTCCCTGTGCATCATGTCTTACACATACCCCTGTCTTCCCCTTTACCTCAGGAAACGTTCTCCTGTTTCCCCTCAAAACCGTGAGATACGCCATGAGGACCTTGTGCATGAAGCCCCTCGTGCTCAGCGCTGGCACCACCCCCCCATACCCTCACAATTACTCTGTGCATTTTTATGTATGTCCATGAGGCCAACAGAGAAGAAGCTCCCTGAGGGCAGGCGGCATTACATCTTTTTTCTGTGATTCTGTCTCCAAGCCCAGCAGCTGGCACACAGGCACTGCACGCTGCAAAGGAAGTGTGGTTATCTCCCTTCAGACGAACCAACCAAAATGAAGATACTACCTTCCAGAGTCAGTGTATCTCACACAGGGAAAAGCAACTGGGTGTTGGGCGGCAGGCCAATGGCTTAGGTGAGCCTTCAGGGAAGAGGACTCAGTGCTGCTCGAAGAGAGGAGAATGACTACCTGGAGATGTCAGAGAAGGGACAGACGGAGCACTGCTCATGTCTGAAGCAGGCAGGCTGCTTCGCTGGCTTTCCTCTCTTTGCTACTGAGGACAGCCTGCTGGATAGGGGAGGGACAGAAACACAAAGCATGCTCCCCCCACCCCAAACAGAGCGGAGACTGCAGGGAGGGCTGCCACTCAGGACACAGCTGCCAAACCTTTGGCTCTTCTCCTCCTGGTGCACAGCCCTACAGGAAGCTCCAAAGGCTTGGAGTTCCAGGACAGAGAGGCACGTCTTCTCATCCTTATGCAAGCAACTACCTCCCAACTGGCCCAGGACTCTCCCTTCTCTCGTGGTCAGGTTCTCATTTTCCAATCTGCAATTCATTAGCTTCTCTCCAATTGACAGAATGAGACTCTGAACATTGCAGCTGTACAGAGAGACCGTAGGGTGTGGACAGAATTGGAAAACCATGGCCACAAATGCCTGTTTTGTCAAATTTCTTCTGTATAGGTACTTCTGGAATATACTCTGAGTTGGTGAACAAGGCTAAGAGCAGGGCAGGGCAGACTTTTTTCTGCATTTCCCTCCACCCTGAAGACAGATCCAAGAGAACATGCGAAATGAGTGGTGAGATTCTGGAGAAGGAGAATCGGAGGTTGCTTTAAGTTTCTTGGTTTAAACACAAAAAAAGAAGGGGACAAACTCCCCTTTCTAGGACTTTATGCCAGAGAAGAATGCAAGCTAAAAACACAAAACTGTCTTTTTATAGTCTGTTTAAAGATTAATAAGCAGACACCATCTCTTTGCTCCTGGGTAAGGGACCTTCTGGGTATGGGAACAAAGTCCCCTAGGGAACAGCATGGCTGATGCAAAAGGCAGCCCACCTCTTAGCAAAGGAGGCCACTGAAAAGCTGGAAACAAATAATTAAAGGTAGAGACCCTGGAACCTCACAGCACATAATTTCACAGCTTCCTTGGCCACAGGCTAATAAATGAAGGCATTGATTTGTTCCCTTCCTGAAACAGTAGCTTAGGGAGTGTGCCTATCACATCCAGGGTTTGGGTATTAAGCTAAATCCTGTTTTGTGGCAGGAAGCCAGGAAATACCATGTGGAGATCAGCTGCCTCCGGGAATCTTCCCTGATAAAAGTTCATTCCTTTATCACACTCTCATACCAGGGCAGGCAGGAAGAAATAAGCCTTTTAGCCAACTCTAACCTCACAAAAGTGGCCACTGAAACCAACCCAAGAAACATGAGAATCTATTCTATTTTTTAAAAGTTCCCCAATAAGTTTTCACTGTCTTCCTCAGGTGTCCCCATCATTGTTTTTTAAGTACACTTGCTTTCTTGTGCATGTGGAGGTCAGGTGTCTCTTCAAAGCCAATTTATTCCTACAGTTTAATAACTAGACAGATTCCTGTAAATTGGACTAACCCTGGACTTCCCAAATCCATTAGAGTTTGGCCAAGACATACCCCCATTCCACCAGCCTAGGCCAAAACCTAAGGCTGGTGAGCTGGGGTAGTCTTTGACCTTCATCCCCTAAAAGCCAGGGAGAATGGCTACATTATCCCATAGAAAATAGATGTGCTTGTGGAAATGACACTATTTTTAAATGAGGGTGCCCCAAATATGGTTCAACCACTTAGGTCCTTAGCACATACAACCATGGCTGCAACAAATTGTCTATATCTAAACAGGGCATGATAATAGTGGTCTTTCCCCTTTCTTTTATGTATAAAGAATAATTAATTTCTGCTTTATGTCACATTCATTTCTGAATGTCTCTTTCCTGCACTGAGCCATCCCTTGTAACAAAGATTAAAAGGGGGGGAGTCAGTAAAAAAACTAATTCATCCACTCTTCAATCGTGTATTCAACATTCTGTGCCCATAAGTGCCCCCTTCTCTTTTCACAGAGAAATGATATGGACTCAGCCCAGAGAAACATTATTTCATCTTTATCTGAGTGGCATTATCACATCACATGACAAGGCTTAGAAATCTTTTAAGGGGCTAGATATGGATTCCTATCGATTAGGCAAAGTCTGGAGTGTTAGGGTTTCATCTGCCTCCAACTCCCAAGCATATATCAAAAAGTCACAATGCCTTTTCACTTCAATGTAAATTAATCTCATCTTTTGTCTAACATCTATGCAGGGAATTAGAGATCGATACACAGGAAGAATATTTCTTTTTTCCTTCCTCTTCTAGAGTCAAGTTAGTGTTCAGCATGTCAACAGGGAATGAGCGAAGCTGCCAAATTATTTACAGTTTTAAAGTGGCAGGAGAGAAGATAAAAAGTCTTTCATTTCTGAGGTGCAAGGCAAACTCCCTTACCAGTGGTTCCCAGACCCAACCCTATCCCCCAACTCTAACCAAGAGCTACGAGGATATAAAGGCAAACATCTTCCAGATCAAAGCTGCAGGATCCCTGTTTCTCGTTCAAAGATGGATGAGAAAAAAGTGAGTCAGTCAGTGAGGCTCAGTAGAAAGCCTTCCTTTCTTTCTTTTCAAAATGCAATAGAAAAAAATGTATTATTGCCCTCAAACAAGATATTTCCTTTTGTGCAGGAGGCCAATAAATCTCAGGCCATTATGTTGATTTTGTCCAAGAGGCAAACTGTGCACCTCACAGAAGCCCGGAGAAGAAGCAACAGAATACCAGACTTGATTCCATTAAGCAATCTTTCGTCTGTACGGTGGGAACCTTTTGGGGAGGACAAGTGGCACAAAAGCAGCTGACCCCACTCTCCCACTTAAAAAGAACAACTAGAACCATTCTGTAAGGCTCAAGAAGAAGGGCACTAGGCTAACCCAAAGCTGGGAACATCACAGATAGAGAGACAAGCTGCAGGCCATGGGATTAGGGAATGCCTCCTGGGTACCACTGGGAATCAGGACAACTGATGAACTTCAAAGGAACTACATTTGAACAGGGAGAGGGTACACTGAGAAGGGAGAAAAAAAATCAATGAGGGCTGGATGCTAAGAGAGAGGTGACCTTTCTTTCCATCTGAAACGGATGGCTGCATCTCTCATCACAGATGGAGAAAATACAAGCAGCCCAAAGGTGGAGAAGAACCTACTGGGTGGGGAAGGTGAAGTACCCGATTTTACAGACGCAGTATTTATCTCTTCCCACTGTCTCCTTCTGTTTTGTGGGAAGACCCCAAGTATAGTTCCTTTGTCATTGGCAAGTTTATTTAATTAAGGATCCCCAGTGTGTACCCCATCTGAAGCAAATAGAGCCCTCCTACCCATGGCTCCTGATCTTCTGCTGAGCTCTCTACAGGCACTCACGGGGCTTTCTAGCTGCTGACTGGTTCAGATCCCTGAATTGTTATTGATTTTCCAATCTCTAGGAGGGAAACAGTCCTTTGAAAAACTCTTGATTTCTCTTAATGACATCAAGCTCTTTTCTTTAAATGTGGTGTACCCTGGAGCTAACAACCTGCAAAATGTTGATGGGGCTTGGCAAGTTTGTGTTTTTTTTTTTTTAAGTGCTACTTAAACAAGTGTTCAACAAGTATCCAGATTCTCTGGATTGAGTTTCCTGTCTTTGAGAATGCTCCACTCTGGTCTTAGACGAAAGCATGCCTCAACCCTCCTTGTCTAAACTAGAACTCTTAAGAGAGAGGTCCAGGCACACGTTTTGTTTTCCTGTAATTTTCCTTCCTCTGCTGATGCTGACACGCAGCCCAGCTAAAGTGACTACCAACATCTCTTCTTTGATTTGTTCAAACCTGCACATATTTGGCTTGGCTTGTCTGTTATTTCAAGAGATCTCAGGACAGTCTTAGGCCTGTATCTAGACACCTTACTTTCTAATCTCCCTTCAGCTTTCCAAAGACTCTCTGACTGGTTTGGAACCCAGTTCACTGATGGGCTGAGGGATCTACTTTACTTATGGTCTATCTCCTTGAAATGAACAGAGTAAAGTCCTCTGTTCCTAGATCTCAAAGCATTCTACAGGATCAGTTGTCTTGGTGAACTGAATGGAATGCTAAGTTTCCTTCCATCTCTAGGCCCAGGATCCTGTGACCAACCAGTCAGCTCCCACCTGTAATCTTATGTGCACTCATTTCTGTCTTTCAGAACTCTCTCCACTGAGGCTTAGCTCAAGTGACACCCACTCTATAGTTTGCTTTAATCCCTTGAACATTTACTCCTTCCTCAAATATCCCTTCATTTGACAATAACTACTGGAAAAGTGGAAAGCTGTTTGGCCTTCCACCTCTGGCAGTACCCTCTTCCCCGGAGGCCCCATCTGCTTATGGGCTGGCTCCTCCCAGAACCTCCAAGTGAAGGAGATGACCTAGACCAATCGTATCTTCATTCCTCTCTGGGCTGCATTGCAGACTCGTGTCCACAGATCTTTCTTTACCATGTCCCCACAGGCTCAAGCCTTGTCTCTTTCTTTCTTGTTCCAGGTCTCTTTTATGTTCTCTTCTTTATTAAAATGCAAGCTTCTTGAGGGCAGGAACTTTCTTTGTGCTTGTATTTGTATTCTGGGGCTCTCCACAGTACCTGACACACAATAAGTGCTTTATAAATTATTTTTGGCTTGCTGACCAGTCTCTTACATATAGCACAATAAATTCCAAATGGTAAAATAATCTGACTACCAAAAAACCCCCAAACTAAAACAAAACAAAAACCCACCAAAAATTTGGAGATGATGGTCATATAATTCACTACTATGGACAGGGAAGAATTTATAACAAGACATGGGACAGAAAAGATCAGTTCTGGGTCATGTGAACAAGAAGACTGAGGACTAGACATTTTCATTAATCCCAATAATTTCTCAAACTTCTCTAAAATAAAAATTACATGCCAGATACAAAGCAACTTCAGCTGTTCCCACGGTCTAGGATATCCAGAATCCAAATAAGGTTAACAACAACAGCAGCAGACAAACCAAAACCCTTGAACTGACTGATGGTCACTGACATCAAGCTCACCCATCCCACCATTCTACTGACAGGAAGGCCACACTGGCAGATCCAAGAACATAATACAATCTTATAACAAAACCCAACCCCAACCCTGGTCCCCCCTTCTTTTTTCAAGAACTGTGGAGAATATGGCCGTAGGCTGCGTAAGCTTGCTCTAGCTGTTGTGATCCCTTCAGGAACAAAAGTAAAGCCTGTAGCAGCAGTGCTGCAAAGCTCTGAACTTCTGGTACTCGGGTGGACAGCCCATGGTGCCAACACGATTTTGTAGTACAAGTTCTCATAACTGTTGAAGGGGTCGGGGTGGGATGGCATGTGCAACACTCCATTACGCCTGAAAGAAAGAGCACAGCATCCATCCAGAGCTAGTTCTGACCACCCAAGTCACTTGGGACAAAGACCTAGACTGATGAACTGTGACTTGTCCAGCACGAGAGGAGGCCAAGATGCCTTAAGATCTAGCTCCCAAGGAAACCACCATCAGAGAGTTTAGACTGAGAAAATTAATAGGCGAAATGGGGGGGGGGAGGAGAAGGAGAAGGACAAATTATCAAACTTCTCATGATAAAGAAAACTCAAAGATCTTAAATATAAGCAGGGAAAACATTAATAATCGAAGAAAAGATAGCCTCCAAATGTAGTCAAAGAGTCCAGGCATCTTTGAATACTGGAAAACAAAGGGAAATGATCCAATACTTGATGAGAGAGAGGACACTACAGAAGGTGAGAAGGCCATGAAAGTGCAACAGACTATTCCTGAGTGGTTCAAAAAAGAAATGAGAAATGTAAGAATAGAATTTATGTCCTACACAGCAAAAATACTGGGCAGAATAGAAAAACTGAAGTTTGTAATTGCAAGTCTCACCAAAGAAAGAACAATAGATCAGGACTGCAAATACACATAAAGTGAAGGACAATATAGAAGAAGAGAAGCAAAAACCAATAACTTGGAATAGAAAATATGTTCATTATTCAAACAAAATACATGGGATCTTGAAGATAAGATGTGGACAGGCAACATGAGGATCAAGGGTCTCCCAGAAGAACACGACAGAACAAAAAACCTTAATACCACAATTCAGGAAATAGTAGAAGAGAAATGCCCAGAATTTATGAACATAGAAATGAAATACCATTTGAAAGAATTCATAGATCACCTCCAGAAAAAATCCCAAGGCTGTAAACCGAGACACATAGCAGTTAAATTCAGCAATTGCATTTAGAAACAGCAAGTTCATCAAGCAATCAGGAGAAAGACCTTCAAATACAAAGAAAAGAAGTCTGAATAACACAAAATTATTCTGCACCATCAGAAAAAGGAAAGGAATGGCTTGACCATACATGAAAAAAGATAGTCATTCAAAAATAAAGAGGCATTTGAAATTTGTTTAGAAAGAAAACCAAAACTGAAGAGATCACTTGCTTCTTGGACACCCCAAACAACAGAAATGCAAGAAGACTGAAAATATGCAACAGCCAAGGGCAGTAATAGTAACACAGTGATAGCAGAGAGATCAAAGAAACTTCTTTCTAAATGTACAAAAAAATAAAAAGTTGTGAAAGGGAAAGTCAGTTGGAGATAACAGTGAAGAGGTGGGTATAAAGCCCCTTGGACAGAAACTGGTGACTTCTTGTCTACAGCTGAATCAATTGTTTTTTGCGGGACTATATTACAACATGGGAGGGCACATGAAAGTGGGATGAGAGAGTAGGGCGTAGAGGAATGTATGAAGTGCCAGGCCAGAAATGAGAGGAAGATGACCTCTGTGGTCTCAAAAGGAGAAAAACTAACATGGGATTCAGTGAAGAGAGAGGAAGGATTGAAAAAAGGAAAGGGGAGGATGAAGGTAACCTTGTTTGGCGGGAGAGGTTCCACGATGCTCCTATGGATGAAGAGAGGATGGTTTATGAAGGGAAATAGGGACCTTGTGCTGGGAGTGATCCTGAGAATTCGGTGTTTGCAAAGTCTATTTATCCTATCTCAGGGGTAGGAGAAAGATTGGAGCACTTGGAGGCAATTGTCATCTAGGAGAATGGGAGAACATAGGTTACTGGTGGGCTGCATAATCAAGGAAATGATGGAGGAGGTGCCCTACCTTGGGAAAATGTCCTCTCTGACACCTGAAATAATTGGCATTGGGAGGCACAATAGCAAAGTGACATCCATGGAGAAAACACTACAGGGGAGTACCAGAAACTATCTAGAGGTAACAGCTCAGAGAGAATCCCTTAAAAGCTTTGATTGCATGAGGAATACAGAGAAAAGAGGGAGCTCAGATAATTATGGTAATCATGTATCAGAGAAAAAGGTCTTGAGTAGTCAGAAAGAGGATTGACAATAAAGAGTGAGAGAAATCTTTTTTGTAAAGATGTGTAAAAAAAAAAAAAGAAAAGAAAATCGACAAATTAATGAACAGGAAAAATTGAAGGAGAGGAAAAGTGGGAATCTTCTTGATTAACTGAGAGGGAGAAAAAGAGAAAGAGAGAGAGAGAGAGAGAGAGAGAGAG
>NW_027185804.1:36763623-36875725 GCF_028583685.1 Petaurus breviceps papuanus
GAGAGAGAGAGGAAGAGAGAGAGAGAGAGAGAGAGAGAGAGAGAGAGAGAGAGAGAGAGAGAGAGAGAGAGAGAGAGAGAGAGGTGGGATTATTATGTAACCAGATAAAAGCAGAAAGAAAAAAAATCCCAAAGGGAAAGGGGTAACAAATGAGAAGAGAGGATTAGGGATGAGGGAAAGAGAGCTAGTGGGAATAGGGGCACCTTAAAAAAAAATTAAGGTAAAGTAATACTGTGTGTGTAGCAGAAGAGAAAGAAAAACATAAGTTGGATTAAAAAAAACCCCTCAATAATAGAGACATTGTGGGGAAAATAAAAAGCTAATTCTCATACCTTTAAACATGAATGGATTAAATAATCCAATAAAATGAAAAAGAGCAAGAGATTAGATAAGAAGACAAAACACTACAATTTGTTGCTTTAAAGGAACATATTGTAAAAAACAAAGACATATGCAAAATAAAACTGAGGGGATGGAAATTTTTTTTTTACCATGAATCAAGTGAATCCCCAAATGTAGGAGCTATAATCACGCTATCTGACAAAACAAAAACAAATATTCAAAAAATAAGAAGGAATAAACAAGGAAACTATATTATGCTGATAGAAACCACAGACACCAAAGCAATATCAGTAACATACTTATATACACCAACTACCTTAGCATCCCAATTCATGAAGGAAACATTATCTTAGCTATAAGAAGACAAAGATAGTAACACAATAGTAAGAGAAGACTTAAATATCCCTCTCTCAGTTTTGGATAAGTTTAACAGAAAGATAAACAGAAGGGAAAATAAAACAGAACAAATTTCAGGGGAAAATAGACTTAAAAGATTTATGATATCTTCTAAATGGGACAGCAAAAGAATATACTTATTTTTTCAGCTTCACGTGAAATTTTTAAATGACCATGTACCAGAGCACAGAGATGTTGCAAACTAACACAAAAAGGCAGAAATATTTAATACATCTTCTACAGATAATAATGTAATAAAAATAATCATTGGTTCATGGACACAAACAAAAGATACAGACACAAAGGGAAAATTAAAAATGGAATCCTAATCCTATTTAAAAATGGAATCCTAAATAATAAACATGTCAAAGAGTAAATCACAGAAACAATTAACAACTGTGAAAATTAAAATGATGAAACAAAATACAAAAATTTCTGAGATTCAGCTAAAGTAGTCCTTAGGGGGAAAAAAATAATATCCTTA
Source organism: Petaurus breviceps papuanus (assembly GCF_028583685.1). NCBI lineage: Eukaryota > Metazoa > Chordata > Mammalia > Diprotodontia > Petauridae > Petaurus > Petaurus breviceps. Next base: position 36,764,846 of record NW_027185804.1, read on the forward strand.
CAAACACAAATTAACATAATTTTTTTAAAAAAGGATTAATCAACTGAATATGCAGTTTTTTAAAATTACAAAACCAACAAGTGAACAAATCTAAATAAGTACAAAAGAAAAGATATTAAAAATAAGAGGGAAAATAGATAATGGGAACACTAAAAACACTACAGAAATGATAAATGAAACTAAAACCTGGTTCTTTGAAAAAATACACCTTTGGTTAATCTGATTAAAAGAGACAAGAAAATCAAATCAATAAAATAGCAAGTGAACCAGGTAAAATCACAGCAAAATCAGAAGAAATAAAATAACATCAGAATTTAATATGCACAGTTACATGCTAATAAAATTAGGAACACAAAAGATATAGAATATCTTCAAAAATATAAAATATCCAAACTATCAGAAGGTTAGATAGAGATCTTAAATAACCCAATCTCAGAACAGGAAATCTAGCTAGCTATAAAGAAATTACACTAAAGGAAGGTGGTGGAACAAAACTGCTGATCTTGATGGATTCACAAAAGAATTCTATCAAACTTCTAAAGAACAATTAGTATACATACTTTACAAATTAACTCTCAAAAATCAAGAAAGAATCTCATTAGAATTATTTTATGAGACAAATATAATGCCTAAACTAGGGAAAGACAAAACACAGAAAGAAAACTATATGCCAATGCCAGTAATGAACATTAATATTTAATTAACATTAAAAAAAGTTTAAACAAAATCCTTTTTTTTTTTTACTTTTAAGTCAAAAACTTTTAAGACTACAGCAATTTATCCAAGGAATCCTTCATTATTACCAAGTGGGATTTATACCTGAGATACACAGATGGTTTAACATTAGGAAAATAATCAATATAATTAATTATATTAAAAGCCAAAACATCCCAAACCACATGATCATCTCAATAGATTAAAAAAAAAAGCCTTTGACTAAATACAACACTCTTTTATGCTAAAAATTCTACAAAGCAGAAGTAGAGAAAAACTTTTAAAAATATTACATAAAGGGGATGGCTAGGTGGCACAGTGAATAGAACACCAGCCCTGGAGTCAGGAGGACCTGAGTTCAAATCCGGCCTCAGACACTTAACATTTGCTAGCTGTGTGACCTTGGATAAGTCACTTAACCCCAATTGCCCTGCCTTCCCCTTCAAAAAAAAAAGTTACATAAATTGTCTATCTAAATTCAAAAGCAAACTTCATATGCAATTGGGATATACTTTTAACTTTTTCCAATAAACATAGGAATAAAGCAAGGATGCCCACTAACCATCTATTATTTTATATAGCACTGGAAATGCTAGTAGTAGCAATAAGACAAGAGAAAGAAATTAAAGGCATGTAGAAAGGTAAAGAGGAGATAAAACTATCCCTATTTGTTGATGATATGATAGTTTACTTGGAAAATCCTAGGGAATAAAAAGAAAATAACTGAGAAAAATAATAGCTTCAGCAAAGTTGCAAGCTACAAATTAAATCCTCAAAAATCAACTGCATGAAGCAATAACAGAAAGGGAAATCCCATTCCCCAAAAGTACAAAATGTATAAAATATCCAGGGATCTATCTACCAAAGTACACAAAAGATTTGTATATAATCAATTACAAAGTGCTCCTTAAAGAAATAAAGAACAATTTGAAGAGTGCTCATGGCTAGGTAATGCCAATATAATAAAAATGACAATCAATCTTTATAGAGCTAGATAAAATAATAACAAAATTCATTTTGAAAAACAAAACATCTAAAATATAAAAAGAAATGGTGAAAAAAAAAAGTAGGGACAAAGGAAGAAGAGCGCTTCCAGATCTTAAGCTATATTATAAAACAGCAGTCATCAAAACCATCTGGTATGGATTAAAAAACAGAGACATGTCACAGAAGATAGCGCAGTAAAGGCAGGGACTTGGCAATTTCTCTCCAAATGATGTTGTAATAAGTCTTTCAAAACAAATTCTGAAGAGACAGGACCAACAAAAGGTTGAGGTGAAACAATTTAGAAGGTTGGCAGGAAAGGCCTGCCTCACTGGGTGAGAGTGGGATGCAATGTAGTGAAGGCCTTTAGAAGCATGTGCATCAGTGGCAGCTTCTGGCCACACACAGCTCTGGTGGTGGTTCCATGGGAAGGAGGAGCACCATCGCACAATATGTGCATGTGCATGTGGCCACAATAGTGCCACGGGGCCTGGCCTCATAGCTCCAAGGTGGACAAGAGTGCTTGTGGCTGCTCACAGACCAGAGAACAGGCCGGGACAGCAAGGATTACACCTCTTTTTTAGATCATACCATCTTGAAAGAAGCAAAAACTCAGATTCCCAGAACTAGCTCTGACTGAACAGCAGCATGAAAAACCTGAAACTTGGGACAGTGCCCTCTCCATCCTGGAAGCAGAGCCCAACTTTAACATAAAGTTAAAAGTCAATAAACATAATGGGAAAATGAGCAAACATGAAAAAAAAAAATAACCTGACCAGAGAAAGTTATTATAGTGACAGGGAAAATCAAGACATACACCCAGAAGAAGACAAGGAAATCAAAGTAGTTTCATGTAAAACCTCAAAGAAAAATGTGAGTTGGTCACAGGCCCAAAAAAGGGTTCCTGGAAAAGCTCACAACTTAAAAAAAAAATCAAATGGGAAAAGGAGAGGAAAAATGGGGAAAAGAAATGAGAGTAGTGCAAGAAAATCATAAAAAGAAAGTCAACAACTTGGTAAAGGAGGCACAAAAATCCATGAAAAGAACTATTTAAAAAGTAGAATTGATCAAATAGAAAAGGAGATACAAAAGCTCACCAAAGAAAATAATTCCTTAAAAATTAGAATTAGACAAATGGAAACTAATGACTCCATGGGATGTCAAGACAATTTTTATAAAATCAAAAGAATTAAAAAAAAAACAACAGAAAAAATGTGAAGTATCTTAGATGGAGGAGCAGTAATTTAAGAATTATTGAACTACCTGAAAAACATGATCGAAAAATGAGCCCGGACATCATATTTCAAGAAATTATCAAGGAAAACTGCTCTGATATCCTAGAAGCAGAAAGTAAAATAGAAATCAAAAGAATCCACTAATTACCTCCTGAAAAAGATCCTAAAATGAAAACTCTACCTATATTCCACATATAATCAGGAATATTATAGCTAAATTCCAGAGCTCCCAAGTCAAGGAGAAAATACTGAAAACAGCCAGAAAGAAACAATTCAACTACTATAGAGCCACAGTAAAGCTAATACAAGATTTAGCAACTTCTACATTATAGAATTGGAAGGCTTAGAATATGCTATTACAGAGGGCAAAGGAGCTAGGATTATAACCAAGAATCACCTACCCGGCAAAACTGAGTATAATCCTTTAGGGGGAAAAATGGACATTTAATGAAGCAGAGGACTTTTATACATTCCTGATGAAAAGACCAGAGCTGAATAGAAAATATGACTTTCAAATATAAGACTCAAGAGAAGCATAAAAAAGGTAAACAGAAAAGAGAAATCATAAGGGAGTCAAATAAGGTTAAAGGGTTTACATTCCTACATGGGAAGATGATGACTGTAACTCCCAAGAATCTTATTATTAGGGCAGTCAGAAGACATGTGTGTATGTGTGTGGGTGTGTGTATCTATACAGATATATATGTATATATATACATACACACATATACATACACACAATACTATATATAAATGAGATGATTACAAAAAAATAAAATTAAGGGCTGAGAAAGAAGGATGCACTGGGAGAAGAGGGAAGTGAGAGGTAGAATGGGGCAAATTATCTCACATAAAAGAAGGTAAAAGGAAGAGTTTTTATAGTGGAGAGCAAGATGGGATGGGGAATGGCAGGCAAAGTTTGAGTCTTACTCTCACTGGAATTAACTCAAAGACGGAATAACATGCACACTCATTCAGGTATAGAAATCTACCTTGCTCTACAGGGAAGTAGGAGGGCAGGGAGATAACTAAAGAGGGAGCTGATAAAAGGGAGGGCAGATTGGGTGAGGCAGTGGACAGAAAAAGTTAAATAAGTTACAGGAGGAAATAGACAGTAGGGCTATACCTTTGCCCTCTCAGAACTAGGTAAATCTAATAAAAAAAAATAAGACATTAAGGGATGAATAGAATTTTAGAAAATTTAGATATGATAAATCTCTGGAGAAAACTGAATGGGAATAGAAAGGAGTATAACTTTCTCCTGGCTATATGTGGCACCTTCACAAAAACTGACCATCTATCAGGGGATAAAAGCTTCATAATTAAATGGAGAATAGAAGAAATATTAAATGCATCCTTTCAGACGATAATGCAATAAAAATTATATTCATAAAGGGACATGGAATATAGATTAAAAACGATTTAGAAACTAAATAATCTAATCCTAAAGAATGAGTGGTCAAAGAATAAATTCTAGAAACAATAAATAATTTTGCTAAAGAGAATAACAACATACCAAAATTTATGGGATGCAGCCAAAGCAGTACTTAGGGGAAAAGTGATATCTTTAAATGTTAACATTAATAAAATGGAGAAAGAACAGATCAATGAATTGAGCATGCAACTAAAAAAACTAGAAAAACAAATGAAAATTCTAAATTACATACCAAATTGGCAATACTGAAAATCAAATGAGATTATTAAAATTTAAAGTAAGAAAACCACTGAACTAATGAATAAAACTAGGAGCTGGTTTTTACAAAGATAAAAACAAACAAAAAGTCCAGATAAACCATTGGTTAATTTGATTTTTAAAAAGGGAAGAAAATCACATCACTACTATCAAAAATGAAAATCATGAATTCACCATCAACGAAGACAAAATTAAAACATTTATTAATAACTATTTTGTCCAATTACATGCCCATAAATCCAACAATCCAACAATGATATGAATGAATATTTACAAAAATATAAAATGTCCAGATCAACAAAAGAGGAAATAGAACACTTAAATAACCCTATCTTAAAAAAAAATGAACAAGCCATTAACATCTTCTGAAGGAAAAATCCCCAGGATCAGAAGGATTCACAAATGAATTCTGCCAAACATTTAAAGAACAATTAATTCCAATAATATATAAACTATGTGGAGAAACAGGCAAAGAAGGAGTCCTATCAAATTCCTTTTACAACATAAATATGTTGCTGATACCTAAAAACTAGGAAGAGCAAAAACAGAGAAAGAACACCCATTTTCCCAATGAATATTGGTACACAGATTTTAAATAAAATACTAAAAAGGAGATTACAGTAATATATCACGAAGATCAAATACTATGTCCAGGCAGCATCATACTAAGAATTCAGGGCTGGTTCAATATTAGAAAAACTATCGATAACATATCGATAACGAAACCAACAAGAACCATATGACTTACCAATAGATGCAGAAAAAGCCTTTGACAAAATATAACACTTATTCCTATTAAAAACACTAGAAAGCATAGAAATGGTTTCCCTTAAAATAATAAGTAATATCTATCTAAAACCACCAGCAAGCATTATCTGCAATGGGGATAAGCTAGAAGTCTTCCTAATAAGATCAGAGATGATGCAAGGATGGCATTATCAGCACTATTACTCTATGTTGTATTAGAAATGCTAACTGTAGCAGTAAGAGAAGAAAAAGAAATTGAAGGAATTAGGCAACAAGGAATCAAAATCTTCACTCTCGATAGATGATATGATTGGTATACTTAGAGAATCCTAGAGAATCAACTAAAAACGTAACTGAAATAATTAACTTCAGCAAAGCTGAAGGATAAAACATAAACTCACATAAATTAACATTATTTCTATATATTGCCAACAAAGTCTGGTAGTAAGAGATAGAGAAATTCTATTTAAAATAACAGTAGATAATATAAAATACTTGAGTCTACTTACCAAGACAAACCCAGGAACTATAAGAACAGAATTACAAAACACTTCACACAAGTAAAGCCAGATCTAAACAATTGGAAAATATTAATTACTCATGAGTAAGTTGAACCAATGTAATAAAAATGCTAAAGCTATCTAAATTAATTTACTTATTCAGTGCCATACCAATGAAAGTACCAAAGAACTACTTTATGGACCTAAAGAAAGAATTTTTTAAAAAGTGATCTGGAAGAACAAAAGGTCAAGAATATCAGGGGAATCAATTAAAAAAAAAGGAAGGAAAGTGGCCCAGTTATACCAGATCTCAAATTGCATTACAAAGCTGGTAATCACCAAAACAATCTGGTACAGGCTAGGAAATAGTGGTGGACAAATGCAAAGATCCAAGCCTTTTGGAATAAGAACTCACTACCTGACAAACACTGTAGAGAAAGCTGGAAAGCAGTTTGGCAGAAACTAGGTATCCACTAACATCTCATACCAAATACCAAGATAAAGTTAAAATGGGCACACAACTTAGACATAAAGAGTGATACCATAAGCAAATTAGGAGAGCATGGAATATTTTATCTGTCAGATCTATCAATAAGGGAAGAATTTATGACCAAATAAGATATAGAACATTACAAAATGTAAAATGGGTAATTTTGATTACATTATATTAAAAAGTTTTGCACAAACAAAACCAATGCAGTCAAGATTAGAAAGAAAACAGAAAAATGAAGGAAACTTTTACATCAAGTTTCTCTGATAAAGGCTTCATTCCCCAAATATATAGAGAACTAAGTCGAATTTATATGAATATGAGGGATTCCCCAACTGATAAATGGTCAAAGGATATGAACAGGCAGTTTTCACAAGAAATCAAACCTATAGTTATAGGGGAAAAGGCTCTAAATCACTACTGATTAATGAAATGCAAATTATAACAACTCTCAGATACCACCTCACACCCATCAGAATGGCCAACATGACAGAAAAGGAAAATGACAAATGATGGAGAAGATATGGAAAAATTGGGACACTAATGCATTATTGGTGGAGTTGCGAACTGATCCAACCATTCTGGGGAGCAATTTGGAGAGCAATCTGTGCCCAAAGGGCTATAAAACTGCATACCTTTTGACTCAGCAATACCACCACTAGGTCTGTATCCCAAAGAGATTAAAAAAAAAAAAGGAAAAGGACCTATATGTACAAAAATATTTGTAGACGCTCCTTTTCAGATGGCAAAGAATTAGAAATTGAGGGATACTCATCAATTGGGGAATGACTGACAAGTTGTAGTATGTGATTGTGATGGAATACTACCGTGCTGTAAGAAATGATGAGCAAGATGGTTTCAGAAAAACCTGGACTTACATAAAGTGATGTAAAGTGAAGTGAGCAGAACCAGGAGAACACTACACAGTAATTATATAGCGTACAATTGTGATGATCAATTGTGAATGACTTAGCTATTCTCAGCAATACAATGATCCAAGACAATTCTAAAGGACTAAGTTGTAAAATATTATTCACTTCCAGGGAAAGAGCTGATGGAGTTTGAATGCAGACTGAAGCACATTTTTTAAAAACTGTCTTGTTTTTCTTGTTTTTGGTGGGGAGGGGTTGGTGGTGGTGGCCTGTGCTTTCTTTTGTAACATGGCTAATATGGAAACATGTTTTGCATGACTGTACATATATAATCTACATCTAGTTGCTTGTCATCTCAGGGAGGTGGAGAAGAGGGTTGGAGGGAGAGAATCTGGAACTGAAAATTTAAAAAAAATTTAAAAATTTTATATGTTATTTAAAAAAAATATAAAAAATTTAAAAATAAAACTATTAAAAGAAGAAAAGTAAAACAAAATAGAGAAACAGGTTAATGGCACAGACTAGACAAGGGAGAATCAGAAAACCAAACTCAATAACCCAAAGTTTGATAAAGTGGAAAACATGAGTTACCTAGCAGAAAAATTCCTATTTGATTAAAAACTGTTGGAAATACTGAAAAGTAGACTGGTAGGAATTATGCTTATATCAATACCTTAGACTACATTCCATAATACATTCTAGGTGGATATGAGGCCATAATATTAATGATCATACTATAAAAAAATGAGAAGAGTAATAGATGATATATCTCTCACAGCCATAGGTATAAGATATATTTTTTTGTTTGTTTGCTTTTTGGAGGGCAATTGGGGTTAAGTGACTTGCCCAAGGTTACATGGCTTGTGTGTGTGTGAGGCTGGATTTGAACTCAGGTCCTCCTGACTGCAGGGCTGGTACTCTATTCACTGCGCTAACTATCTGCCCCAGTGTAAGACATTCTTAATCAAACTAGAGATAGAGGCAATTACAAAAGTAAAATAGTTAACTCTAATTACTTGAAACTGAAAAGCTTCTGCACAGACAACATTAATGCATCTAGAATAGGAAGGGAAATGGTTGAATGGGAAACAAAACAACTTTAAATCATTTTTTAAGTAAGGGTTTAGTATCTAAGATACACAAGCTATTAATCAATATACATATTAGTACTAGTCAATAGTCATTCTCAAATAGTTAAATGGTCAAAGGACACAACAAATAACTCTCAAAGTAGTCACAAACACATGATAGAATGCTCCAAATCACTATTAATAAGAGAAATGCAAATCAAAAAACCTTGAGGTTTCATCTCACACCCTGCAAATTGGAAAAAATGACAAAAAATGGCAAGAGTTAACGTTGGAGGAACTGTGGAATGATAGGCACACAAATACATCAATACAATCATTTTGGAAAGGAATTTGGAATTATGCAAATAAAGTGACTAAAATGTCCATACTCTTAAACTAGAGACTCCATTATGGGATTTATGCCCCAAGGAAGCTATCACTAAGAAGAAAGTTCTCATACACACCAACAAATTTTAGTACCTTCTGTGATCACTAATAACTGGAAACAAAGTAGATGCCCGTCAGTTGGGGAATGGCTAAACAAATTATGGTACATGAATGAAATGGAACATGACTGTGCTATAAAGAAATGATATGTGTAATGAATACAGAGATGCATGGAAAGATCTACACAAAGTGACATAAGCAGAGCCGAGAAAACAACGTACACAGTAACAACAATGTAAACAGAAAGAACAACATGCAAAAACTCAAAGTAAACATAACACAAAACTATGAAGACTGAGCAGCTGAAAGAAGAGGTACGAGGGGACACTGACAACCCAGCCCTCTGTGGAGGCAGAAGGTCCACTGGGGTTACATGCCTCACACTTTCCAATGTATTCATCAGTGGATAGCTCTATCGGAGGGGGAGAGCTAAGAAAGAGATCCTTGGGATAACATAAAGAATAGGAAACACCAACAAAAATTTATTTTAAAAAAGATTATAAAAAGATAGACAATTTTTATTCTCTAAAATTACAAAGTTTTCATACAAACTAAATCAATGTAGTCCTTTAGAAGAAAAATATGGATTCCTCCCCCCAAAATCTGTACATCAGACATTTCTGATTAAAGACTAACACATCCAAAATGTATAAGAAATTGAAACAAATCTGTAGAATTAAAAGGCCATTTCCCAATGACAAATGGTTAAAGGATATAAATTTTATATTTTTATATTATATATTTTAAAATGTCAACTTTCAATAACCATATTTTCAAAGTTATCAAAACTTTCAAAATTAGTAATAACCAGAGAAATTAAATCAGAAGTATCACTTCATATCAAATTAGGAAAGATGAGAAAATATGATGCCCAAAATACTACAGGGAGATCAATATGCTAATTCGCTTTTGGCAAAACTGCATTCTGGAAAACAATTTGGAATTATGTAAGAAAAGTTACTAAATTGCTCCCACTCCCACTTCAACTCAAGAGATCTCACTATGGGGTTTATATACCAAGGAGTTTAATGACAATAAGAAAAAGCAAAATGTTAAAAAATAATCACAGAAGCATTATTTGTGATCACACACAAAAACACCCCTTAAAAAATGTATGCGTCAGGACTGGGGGATGGCCAAGTAAAACTGTGATAGAGAAAAGTAATGATTTGTTACCTAAGGTGAAGAACAACAAAGAGGAGGAATTCAGAGGGCCGTTTAAAGGCTAGTATAAAGTGATGCAGAGTGAAGAAAGTAGAATCAAAACACCAAGATATACAATAACTACAATAATGGAAATTAAAATGAATATTACATGGCAACAAAGTTCAGATTAAATAAAAAAATGGTACCAACATACCAAAGCTAAGTATCCTCCCAGTTAATCAGCAAACAATCAATTTACATACATTTATCAAGTGCCCATTATGTACTAGGCCCTGCAGAATATGCAGATAAAGGGAGTGACTGAAAGGAAGAGAGTACAGAGTTTGGAGCTAGGAAGATTCATCTTCCTGAGTTCAAGTCTGACCTCAGACACTTACTGTGTGACTCTGGGCAAGTCACTGAACCCTGTTTGTTTTAGTTTCCTCATCTGTCAGATGAGGTGGAGAAAGAAATGGCAAACCACTCCAGTATCTTTGCCAAGAAAACCTCAAATGGGGTCATGGAGAGCTGCACATGACTGAAAAACAATTCAACAGAAAAACATACACATAAAAAATGATTAAAATATGCAAAAATAAATGTAAGGTAAATTTGGGGGTGGGGAGAGAGACGGAGTAGGGGAGAGGGTACCAGGAGCTGAGGTGGTAAGGAAAAACTTCATGTTAGCTGAACAGTTCTGAAGGAAAGAGGAGATTCTAAGAGGCAGAAGTAAGGAGAGAAGGCATTCCATGTTTGGGGACTACTGGTGCAAAGCCAAGGTCCAGTTACAAAACAGCAAAAAGGCAGGTTTGTTTGGATCCCAGAGTACAGGTGTGATGGAGAAGCAGGAGGGCCTTAATTAGCTAAACAGGCATTTCTATTATCTTGGAAGCAATAGAAATCCACTGGAGGCAAGCTCAATTTCAAAAAACCCCTTTGGCAGCTATGCAAATGTCCTGGCTAGAAGAGAGACTGAGAGCAGGGAGGCCGTTAGGAGGCAGTCTAGGGGAGAGGTAATGAGATTCCCAAATAGGATGGTGGTTGTGGGAGCCGAGAACGGTGTTGTGGATGGAGAAGCTAGTTTAGTCACTAACTGGTGGTACAAACTAAGGGAGAACAAGACTGACTGTCAGGACAATAATTTCCCTTAAAAGTTGAGAAGAGCAGTAGGTGTGGGGTGAAAGAGAATCAGTTCAGTGTGGGAAATGGTGATCTGAGCTTCAGAAAGTCATGGAAAACTGGTATAAATTATCAATCAAATGGCACTCAGGAGTTTCACTCAGCTGTCTTCAGGGCACACGGCAGGTGGCTTAGGGATATGTCTGAGAGGGCAGTTATGTGTGGGGACAAAACACCACACACCTCTTCCTGGGTCTCCGTTCCACTCGTGAGCACACGTCATCATTTCTCCTCCTGAATGCCACGAGGATGCAGGGACTGCACAACCCACTATCTCTGTAGTCCCCAAACCCTGCAGAATCACTGCAAGGTGCCTCACACGACGGCCTGACTCCATAAAGGACTCTTCTCAGGCCCTGCTTCGGATGACAGAACTCTGGTATGAGGCAGTGTGGGGTGGAAGACACAGAAGCAGACTGGGAATTACAGAGACCTGGGCTGAAATCACTCTACCTGTTTTTAACATCTCTAAGTCTGGATTTCTCCATCCCAAAAAACAAGGACAATAACAATAACATCTGACATTAATTTATAGAGAAATTTAAGTACACATAGCACTTCAGCTCATTTGGGTCCCACAACAACCCTGGGAGGCAAGTAAAAAAAGTCATTATTCCCATCTTATAGATGAGGAAACTAAGGAAGGTAAGGGACTTACTTATGGTCAAACAGACAGTAAATGTTAAATGTGAGATTTGAGCCCAAGTTCAGTATTGTAACAGCTTGGCCATGCCCTCCCCTGCCACAGCTGGCCAGGGCTACCTTACGGTAGCATCATAGGGAGCTGGGAATATCAAATGCTACAAAAATGTCAGGTGTTAGTGCCTGTGCACACCTCATGGGGTGAGGTGCTCTGGTTGGGGCTTGGCTAGAGAGTGGCAGGGTACATGACATGGTTCCCATGATTCATTCTGTTTCTCTTCTCCTCCTCCTCCTTCTCTCTCTCCCCTCCTCTTTCTTCTTTTCTTGTTCCTCTCCCCCCCCCCCCCCTCCTCCCTTTCTTTCCCCCTCTCTCCTTATCCTTCTCCCCATCTTCACAACCTCTGGGGAAATATATTCCCAAGTGGAAAACTTACAAAGCAACAATAGTAAAAGTTGACCACTGTTCCGCTGGGGGCCACGGAGAAATGCAACACACCCCACCTGCTCCTAAGGGTCTACAACTGGCAAAGTGGTTCCTGGGAGCTAACAGGTCTCAATACAAGTGATTCCTTTTTTACTGTTTTAATCTTGGCCCTCCCCCGCCACATGGATCTCATCTCATCGTGGCCCATCTCTTTGCTCTCTTCCTTTCCTATAAGGTTCTGAGGGGGAGCAGCTTTCTGTGGATTGAAGCTTTGACGTCTCAGAAGTCAACTATGAGATAATTGCAGAGGAAGCCGCTTTTAATCAACTGACAAGCAGCTTTTAGAAAATTAATGAGGACCAAATCTTAGGAAGGAGTTAATCAGTTCTGACAACAAAGCAGTCTGTCTTTTCTTCAAGTTTTCCCTTGTAGAAATGGTACCCTTCCTAAAAGCCCTTCCAGAGAATCTTTCTTTTTGACTTCTGGTATTGTAAATTTGCAAAGCAAGGAAAGGAAGTATTAAGAAACTCAATTCTGCCAAGAACTGTGTTGGGCCAGACAGAGCCTGAGCATTAGGGATTCAATAAAACCAATGAAGTCCAAAAAATTCTATTACATAACATGCTCCATCTATTGGAAGGGTACTAGTAAGGATTATATATTGCTGAATGAGGTTAGGATAGGATGGAAGAAAAGTGTGGTCAGTGGCACCCACCATTCTGAAGTCCCTTAGGCATCATCAGTGCTTTCTGAATTAAAAGTGTGGGCCAGTATAGCTTGGCCTGGGAATGCATTCAGACCCAGGACCTAAGTTATTACTGGGTCCCAAATCTCAAGTTGGAAAGGACCTTAGAGGTCATCTAGTTCAGCTTCCTCATTTTACAGATAAGGAAACTGAGGCCCAGACAGCTTAGGTAATTTGTTCCTTCAGCTACTGACCTTTTTCTACTCAGAAAAGATAAGGCACGGTTTCCAGGCACAATGCTAATGAACTTCTAATAATACTCTGCCATCAAAAGCCACATGAAGATTGCTGTGAAATGGCATTAGCAGATGAAAGCCAACATCATGTTTCTCTAAAGCGAAGATGACAAGGAACAGCAAGTCTAGTGACAGCAGCTGCTTCAGATTCCTCACAGCCAAGGAGCCTTAGGTACCAGCAGAGTTCCTGAGGAGGCTCAGGCTGGAATCCGCTTTTTAACAGATGACCCAGGGCAGACTCCCTCCCTCCCTCCCTCCCTTTCTCATCATAAACTAAACAATCTTGAGGTTTATGTGTACAGAAGCAAGGTGACTTTGCAGTATGAGGACAAAGGGGAAGAGTCTGGGTTTCTCCTTTTTCGATGCCACAGCAACCAGATTCTGTTTCAAAGCATCCTTGCACTACAGTAGATGGTAAGACTGTTCAGATGCTTTCGTTCCCAGATGGTGTGTCGGCTACATTAGATCCCACAACACTGCAGTGTTGCAAGAGATATATAACCACGAACAAAAAGTCTGACCTAACCGTCCACCCAGGAAAAAACAACGGACGAACAAAGTTCAGACTATTCTGCTCAGTTAATGGGCAACCCATCAAGCTCATCCATCAGGACAGAGAACTGAGACAGACACCACATATGGACAATGTGTTGAGCCACAAGTCAATAAGCATTTACTACTCGTTAAGGTACTGTACTAAGCCCTGGGGACACAAACATAAGCAAAAAGAAAGCCAGGCCCTGCTCTCAAGAAACTGGCACTGAATGAGCTTCTATTTCAATGAGAGCAAAGGAGAATGAGGTAGATTGTCTTTGGGAAGCTGCAGTTTTCTTAACTACCCTATGATTCTACCACAAAGAAATACGTGCAACCTTTGGTGTGGCTCTCCCCCATCTGAGGCCCAGGAACCAGGGTAAAAACTGGCTACAGTGAGCACGAAGAAGAATCAGCTCCTGCCAAATACCAAGGAGCTGTTGGCTTGGTGAGCAGTGGTAGCGAAGCCTCTCCCTCTACAGCTGCCCTGGGTTCGGGGGCACATCTCCTGGGAGCAGGGACTCTTGGGGGCTGGTGACCTGCATGGTGCTGAAGGTGTAGACACTGCCTCCCTTACTGCAGCCATCCACATTCTCTCCCACAGGCACTCTATACATTATCTCTCCAAGGTGCTGGAAACCTTCTTCCAGCTATCTTGTTCATTTTTTGCCTCTCCCTGAGGCTACATGCCTAGCTCATTCATAATAAAATGAATTCAATGGGAAGGGATACTGTTCCCTGTCCACCTAAACATCTCTGCTCATAAAATAATCCCAAGAGAAAAGGAATGACAGCATCCAATGAAACTCAAGACAAGAATGGTAAACACAGGATGGTCCCTCCTGGTGCTGAGTCCCTGACCTTTAATCCCCATCCCGTCCCATGAATGTTGTCTAACTCCCTCAAGAGGGCTGACCAATCAGAACTATCTTTGTTGACAGGAGTTACAAGTTGGATGGACCTTAGAGATCCCCTTTCATTCAAGTCTGACATTTTCAAGCCGAGGGGGCAGAACCAGGACATGGCTGCTGATCCCAGAGTTCTTCCTATCGGCCCACTCTGGCTCCTGGAGGGACACCTAGCAGTGCCATCATTCACTTCCAGTTCAGGGGAGGAGCTTGGTCATGGGGGCTCTTTCTGATTTATTTAGTAGTTCTGCACTTTCTGTTCTTATTACTTTTCACTTGGTTACTGCCAAAGTCATTATAATATGCAAGTTGCCACTGTTTTAGAAGGGTAATTGCAATTTTCTGGTACAATACTGCACCTTGCCCCGATGTTGGAAGAGAATTCAGAAAAGGACTGGCTCAGAGGACCCCAAAGATTTGACTAGGAGGGGGGAAAAATCACATCATTTTAAGCATAAGTCACAGAGATCATACCTAGTCAAGAGACTGAGCTGGGAAGGAGTGGGCTCTGGCTTACCTTAATGATCAGACAGAAATACTACAAGTGTTGATCTAAGCAGAGAAAAAGGAATATAAGCACAATATTCAAAAAAGCAGCTTAGAAAGGGATTGGGAAGGGAAACTGATGGATGAGCAGATGCAGTCAAAGGCAATAGAAGGTGAGGAGTTGAGAATATACA
The DNA here is from genome assembly GCF_028583685.1 of Petaurus breviceps papuanus. NCBI lineage: Eukaryota > Metazoa > Chordata > Mammalia > Diprotodontia > Petauridae > Petaurus > Petaurus breviceps. The sequence goes on from NW_027185804.1 coordinate 36,780,092, forward strand.
GGTTTAGAAAAGAGACCCCAAAAGCCAGGTATAACTCAGAGCATAGCTGAGAGGTGTAAGGACTGAGTGAAGGGGACGAGGATCAGAGGAATTCATGGAAAAGGAAGACAAAGAATGCAAGGCCATAAATCTACCTGTCACAAAAACTGAGGGCAGAAACTGAGAATGAAACAAGAGATATATCTACAGCAGAATGTCAAACTTAGGACGTCTGGTCCAAATTAACACCCCTTCTCCCACATAAGGGAAATGTTTAACAAAATAAAAAAAAAAATACAACATAGATGTCAATTTTTGGCTTTCTATGTGGCCACAGGGCTTCTACTTGAGTTTGACACCACTTATCAAAAAGACCTGATGGGCTGTAGGATTGATTAACCCAGTAAAACTGATATAATCAAGAGAGGTTTCCCACAGGAATGTCTACAGATTCCTTCAGTGGGGAAGGAAAGCTCTGACACTAGAGGGAGCTTAAGATGAAACCAAGGCCCTGGGGATTCTCCCCCCTAAGGAACTGTGGTTGGCCCAACACCTCCTCTGATTGCTACTATGCTGAATCCCAAGTGGTTGCATGACTTAGAAAATGAATTCTGAGGGAGAGAGCAGCTTCACCTTACAACTTGTGGGAAAGCCATGCCTGTAAGGGCAGAAGCAAGTGGCCACTGGGAACAAGAGAAGTCCCTGACCTGTGTAATGTGGGAGAAACTTGTTTGTTTCATTAAATCCCATGCCTTGATTTTACTAAGAGACAAACATCAATCAAAAACCACTTCTTAACATAAAAAGAAGTACAATGTAGCTGTTAAAAAATCAAGTTCTTTGTGGTCTTCTAGCTGTGACCAGTTTCTATGATCCTGGCCAAGCATTTGGGAGCTTCTAGATATAAAGACTGGCCAGGGGCTGCCAAGCAATCATGCCTGCTCTCACTAAGAGGCCAATGCCTAGCAGCTTATGCTGGTGGTCCCTTCCACTGGGTGGGAGCTTGGAGTGGGTGATCATGTGATGGATGCAAATATCCTCCGTGGATGGCCTGACCTAACCTTCCGGGTAAGGATTGTCAGTCTTTGACAGTAAGGACATCAGGAATTTCATCTTCCTCCCCTGACTGCCAGATGGGGCCTTAAAGAACATCCCAAAAGCCCTATCAGAAGGCCTGAGAAATTGTTCTTTATGAAGATTGGATTGGTAGGAAGCAAGGATTTGCAGGGAGCCCTCAGCAGGATGGCGATGGGCTAATTGAATTACACCAAATCTTCTCAGTCCAGACTTCCCCAGTTAGATGCCTTGCCCATGCTGCCAGGTCTATATATGACAATGCATTTCCCACCATCTCAACTTCCGCCCCTGGACCAATGCCAGTCTGCCCTAAGGCAGCTCCTTCAGGCTACATGTGGGAGACAGAAGCGGCACCAAGGCCAGGAAATGTGAGCTGTGCCTAGAACGCTAGGCAAGACTTGTCTGCCAGAACAGTCTGGAGGTATATATTAGTAACTTCCAATGCAGGTCTTATTTTCAAAGGTTATGAGTAATTATGCCTCAACGAGGAAGGGTTGTGAGGACATTAGCTTTTGGGTGCCCGGGTACGAGAAAGCAGACGATACCCTCCATACTCTACCATATTTAAATTTAGCAAAAGTAAGAATGGCATAACTCAGAATACATTTTTCTCCTTGAGGTCTGCAGAGGAAGATTAGAAGGTGGAAAGACTGGATCAATTTGCTAAGAAGCCTCCACAATCACTGGAAATGCTGCTACAGAAACATCAGATGCTTTTCAGGTCCTGGTGCTGCCTGAAGTGGAGACAAATGGGCTTTCTCCTTGAAGGCTGATGGGGTGTATTCAAGAGAGGCAACAGGAGCTAGTGCAAAGTGTTTAAGAATAGAAGTTACTAGGACTCCACTCCTGGCTGGAACGCTTAGTGGGTATCATCGTGGGCAAGGCCCTTCACCTCTCAGAGCCCATTTCAGCATCTGTAAAATGGGGATAATGCCAACCTCACAGGGCTGCTGAGGCAAAAGCACTTTGGAAACCTTGTTGTACTAAATAAATGGGAACTAATTTCACTGTCTGTCTTTAACCCTACTGATCAATTCAGTCAGCCTCCACTCAAATCTGACTGCAGTACTTCATGAGAGCATACAGGTGAGCCTGAGTTATGGAAACAGCCCGTAACTGGCAGGTCCTGCAAGGCCTGAGAAGCTCTGAGGATGGACCCAGTCATGGATGGTGTGTCCAGATGAGCAAAGCTGGAGGGGGGGCTCATGACCAGATCAATCACGGGGTAATGAAATTCTGACACATCAATTCTTAAAGAATCACGGCTTTTGGTTATCAGAGCACTGCAGTCTTTGTTAGGGGAGGAAGCAACCACATCAACAAAGAAATGGAGTCCTGGTTTATTCAAGTAACATGGCCCACTCTTTTGCCCTTGTAGCTATCATTCAGGGGAATAACCCTTGTGGAGAAGGGCCCCATCATCTATACTACCACCACTAACCACTGATGGGCCAGCAAACCAGACTAGCTGGAGCAGTAAGGCATCCTGAGGGAGAAAGGAGGGGACAAGAGCCATGTAGGCCACACCATCGCCTTTTGTCAGCCCTCTGTCCCTCCAGTTCTGTTTTTTAGTTCAATCCTTGCAGTGGTCACCAAGGGGAGCAATGCTTGTGGAGAGGAGGCCATCCCCACCCACCCCCAATGTCCACTGCCAACCAACTGCTACCAGGGGACTAGTAAGCTCAAGAACCTTGGGAGTGTCTCCAGACCATCCACCTCTAAAATGGTTCTGCATTAGAAACTGATGTGGTTTTATGAAAAGAAATGACCTTAAAGAAGTGCCTTTGCCACTGCACCCTAAGGACCGCTGGGCCTGTCCATTTGACCAGCAGTTGAGACCTCCTGTGCATTTGGCTTTTTCCTACTTGAAAGTGAGCTCCTTGAGAGCCAAGAGTGTCTCACTGGATCCCTCCTGCTCAGCATATGGTAAATGCTTACTTTTCATGCACTGATTTATTCACTGGATATTCCTCTGCCACACCACCAGGCAGATTTCTCCTGAATAAGGCTACTAGCATATAGCAGGGGTCGGGCAATCTCCGCAGATCAACCCCTCACTTTAGATCAGGGCAAGTCGCAGAATGTCAGAGTTGGAAGGGACCTCAGATTTCATCTAGTTCAACCTGCACTTGAAAAAGAAATTCCTTTAAAACCTAACAGCCAAGTGGTGATCCAGTCTATACCCCAGGCCATCACAGCCTACTCTGGGCAGGTCCAACTGTGAATTCTTCCAAACCTCCAACCTAAATGTGCTTCCTGCGGCTTCTTCACAGTGCTGCTCCTTCTGCCTTCTGGGTCAAGCAGCCCTGCAAAGGCTTAGATATTCCCCTGGGTCTTCTCTTTTTCAGGCTCCACATCCCCAGTTTTTCCCATTATCTCTCATTAGGCATGAACTTGAGGCCCTGCAGTGTTCTGGGTGCCTTCTTCTGGGAGCTCTTCAAGGAGAAGGGAGTGGCCTTGGGATATCATGAGTATCGGTAGTTGAAAAGGAAGAATGTCCCCTGCCAGTGCAGCTTGGTGCCCTCTCTGCAAATTCTAAGTCTGAGAAAAGTGCCTGGGATCTGCAAAGGCCAGAGTCAGGCTCTGTGTCCACGGCAGGAAATGCATTCAGCTCATCTTTCTGGCCCTTTATTTGGTCTATCGATGCTGCTTCTCGATGATGAGGCCTTGAAAGTTTGTACGGCACTTAGCATAAGTGGTCTGCTTTGAGGTTTCCCACTCCAGTGGTGGGCACCCCCACCTTACAATAACAACAGTGCACCTCAGAGAAGAAAATTGTGTTTGAGGCAGGACAATGGCTTCAGCATCCTACCCAGAGTCCACCCTGACTGCAGGCCAGAGGGCAGCACAATGAGCCTGCCCTCATCTTTCTCAGACACTGAGGTAAAGCCGCATTATATCTAGGCTGGTGCAACACACACCGGCCTCGCACTGAGCATGCATGTAGTCCCTCAAGATCCCTCTATCTTTTTAGAGGAACTGATTCCAAGGCAAGCTTTGGTACTCTTCAAATCCAAGTATAAGATTTCATCCTTATAGGGGCAGCTAGGTGGTACAGTGAATAGAGCACTGGCCCTGGAGTAAGAAGGACCTGAGTTCAAATACAGCCTCAGACACTTAACAGTTACTAGCCGTGTGACCTTGGGCAAGTCACTTAACCCCAATTGCCCCTCCAAAAACAAAAAGACTTCATCCTTATAATAGTCAGCATTTACATATCGTGCTTTAAGGTTTGTGAAGCATTTCACACAGATTTTAATTTGATCCTCAAAACAACCCTGAGAAGTAGGTGTTATTATTATTCCCATTTTACAGATGAGAAAATTGAGGCAGAGACCAAATGACTTGCCCAGGGTCACACAGCAGCTGAGAAGTGTTGGAGGCAAGATTTGCACTCAGGTCTTGATTCCAAGTCCAGTGTTCTATCCATTGAGACTTGGCTGCCACTCATTTCCTCTTAGATTTGGCCCCCAATCCTAGTTCTCCCAACAATGTCTTAGAATAGGCCAGTACAATGTTGTCTGCCCCTTACCAATCTCACACACATGCCTTCCCTGTCTATCTGAGAAACTGACAACAAAGTCCAACAGTGCAGGGTCAAGGGGGCAGGTTGTAGGGCCTGGCCCGCACAGTAGGTCCTCTTTTCAGCTGATATCAAACCCTTCGGTTGTGGCCACTTGGACCAGGCTCAAATCCACTGAGCTGCCCTTGAGTCCAGCCTACATCTCTCTATCTTGTCCCCAAGAAGAGCATGAGAGACTGTTTTCAATGTTTTGCTAAAATCAAGGTAAATTCTATCTCTAGAATTAGAATTTTCCTTTATCTACCTGTCTAGCAACCACATCACAAAAGTGGGGGCGGAAAATTAGTCTGGTAGGACTTGTGCACCCTCACTTCCCCGACCTAAACACAGGTGCTTTATGTCTTTTGTTTTTATGCTAGTCATTTCTGGAAAGCATGACCCAATCCTGATTAATGTGAGGGGGAGGCTCACTACCATGACAGCTGCCTTTTCCAAGATGGTCACTCACCAGCTTTAATAACCCATTCTAAGACATAACTTGGAATCAAAGTGAAAACTGCTGGTCTATATAGTTTACCAATTACATTCTCTTCCCTTTCTTGAACCCTGTACTACCCTCCCTCCTTCTACATGATCCCAGACAGCAGCTGCTCAGCGATATAACACCTGTCAGTTCTTTCAGTAACTGAGGACATGGTTGACTTGAGCACGTAAAGGATAGTTATGTAATATCTTCCAATCTCCCTGTTAATCGGGGATGTCAACCTTCCTATTAGGCATGTTTGTTCTGTCCTTTCCAAGCCAAAGATCTTTCTCTTTGGCACAGAAAACAAGGGAAGGGAGAGCTGGGAAATCCTGCCTTCTTTGTGGTTGGCGGTCGTGGCTCCATCTGTTCTGGGCAGTGGTCAGTCCCTCAGATCCCCCTGTCTTCCCCAGAGCTAGACTGTTCTTTTGGTTGTCCTTGGCTTTCTTTGTCAGTCAGCTCATTCTGACAGTTAGGACTCCAGACCCGGATCCCTCACCACACACCGATCCTCCTCCACTGGCCACTCTCGGGTCCATTTCATACATTAAAAAAAAATTAAATTTGTTGGTGCATCCATATTGGTCTCTCTAGACAAGTTCCCTTTTTTCTCCCTTTCACTTTAAAAAAGGGACAACAACAGCACCTACTTCCCAGGGTTGTTGTGAGAATCGAATGAGAGAAGGATTGTAAAGTGCCTGGCATAGTGTCTAGCATATACTAGGTCAGGGGTGGGGAACCTACGGCCTCAAGGCTACATGTGGTCCTCTAGGTCCTCAAGTGGGGCCCTCTGACTAAACCCAGACTTCACAGAACAAATCCCCTTAAGAAAAGGAACAAAATAAAAACTATTTTTTTTTAACAATAAAGTCTGGGTTCAGTCAGAGGGCCACATATGGCCTTGAGGCTACAGGTCCCCACCCCTATACGAAGTGCTTCACTAATGTCAGTTGCTATTATTGTTTTTGTTTTTTTTTTCTAAAGCAATCGGGGTTAAGTAACTTGCTCAAGGTTACACAGTCAGTTATTTCTGGGTGTGGTGCTGAGTATCTGAGCCCAGATTTGATCCCCAGGTCATCCCGACACTGGAGCCAGTGCTCTTACTCGCTGAGCCACCTGGCCGCCCCTAAGCAATTGAGGTTAAGTAACTTGCCCAATGTCACACGGCTAGTTTTTGTGTTAAGTGTCTGAGGCTGGATTTGAACTCAGGTCCTCCTGACTCCAGGGACAGTGCTCTATTCACTGCGCCACCTAGCCACCCCATTTCTATAAATTTTTTTGCCTTTTTTTTTTGGAGGGCAATTGGGGTTAAGTGACTTGCCCAATGTCACACAGCTAGTTTTTGTGTTAAGTATCTGAGGCTGGATTTGAACTCAGGTCTTCCTGACTCCAGGGACAGTGCTCTATTCCCTGCACCACCTAGCCGCCCCTGCTATTATTGTTATGAGTGGGATTGTTCTGATTATTTGTCTCTTCAGAACTTCATTCCTGAGGGCTTTCTCCTGGCTGATGACCCCTGTGAGATCCTACCTGTGCTCATTGAGCTCTCTGAAATCTTTGTGTCTAAAATCTAGAATGTATATTAGACTCTGCTGGAATGGCTTTTCTTCTATCACAAATTCTGAGATAAAGTGGCCAAAGCCCCCAAGATTCTCATTGTTTCCAATTTAACAACTAATTCTTCCTTGTTGATCAGATTCCGAATAGAATTTCCCACGGTTGCTTTCTACTCACTTTGAAGGAGGAAATTATTATTAAGGCAAGTAAAAAAACCCCTCAGCTATGTTTTTAGCAGACAAATTTCCAGACACTATGCAGATAAATGAAATCCCCCATCATTATGCTTATGCTGACAGTGTGATCTGTTCCCTAAACTTTTCATTCATTTCTTCTTTCTGTCCAGTATGACATGCCTGGGGTATGTTCTTATAATGTTGTCACTCTGCTTGTGCCGCCATTTATCTTCACCTAAAACACTCACAGTTGTGCTCCTCCCCCCCCTTCCATCTGGTGCCTGAGTTTTCTTACATGACACAGCTTTTAAATACAAAATGCTATTACCTTGATCTTTTTTAACCTCTCCTGTTTCTTTTGAAGAAGGCTTCAGTCATGGGTCTCAGAGAGCCTCTGAGGCCTAACCTGCCTCCCTGAGTCAGGATCTCTAGCAGATGTTATTACTATTACCCCATTTTGTAGGTCTGGGTACTGCCACTGGAGGCCAATGGGTTTTATTACTCACTCCTTCCTAAGATTTTGTTTCCTGATAAACTTCTGGGTCCCTATGTCACGTCTTAGATGTGTCACACCAAGTGGCGCCTTGCTCTGTCTTTTCTGTAGCCAAGCCCAAACATTCCATCCATTCGTGGAACATCCATAACGCTGTACTAGGTGCTCTAAGGGTTAGAACAGAAGCACAACATGACCCATGGCCTAGAGAGGAAGCGGACGGACCCACTTCTGGGAGAGACCCTATACAAAATGTCTTAGGTTTCTCATCTGTAAAATGCAAGCTTCCAAAGCTCCCTTCTAGACCCGACACCCACATGACCTACCTCCCAGGGGTGGCAGGCCCCAGCTGAATAAGCCAAGCCCATAAGGACACACACGGGAAGACATGTCTGCACTGAGCAAACAGAAAGAAGCCCTGAAAGGCTTCTTTTCACCTGGTGACATGGAGAGAGGTAAGAGAGAAGCAGATGGCCATGCACCTCTTCTTCAGTCAGGACCATAACCCACCAACAAAGACCACTTCATGTTATACCACTTATCACTTTCTACAGCTCACATCTTAAAAAAAAACCTGTTTATGATAAGCACAAATATTTCACAGGTCACTCAGTATGCCTTAGGAACACAGCTTCCTTGAGGTAAAAGGAGCTGTGTATTCCTAGAGAGAATCTCATTGTTGTGACAACAATTTTACTTTGTACCTAGTTTCCCATGGTAGAACTTCTGCCACTAACCCTGAGGACTTTGAAGAGCAGAAGCCACCAGCTCTCAGGGATCCTCCCAGCACCAATAACCAGATGGGTGGCTAAGGGAACTTGCCTGCCCACACCATCTTCCAGGGCCCAAGAAGTCGCTATAAGCGACTGCAATGAAATGGCAGGACTCACCCTCATGGAGGTCTCTCCACCATGTGGTTGCTGTAGTCTGAAGACCTGAGCCACCATGTGCTCTGTGGAAGGGTGTAGCAGGATCCTGCGGGAAGCCAGTCCAACCATCACGTACCGCCCCATAGGGGACAGGCTCACAGAAATGGCATTGGGGCCTGAGGATGCAACACAGCAATGAGTTGTGGCTCTCATCCTCACCTCACTTTCCTAGCCAATGGCTCCCTTCACTGCACAATGGCTTACAGATGTCTTAATACCTTCCCAAATCTTCCTGAGAGGACTCCCACCACACAATCTGGGTCATAGCTGTCACTGTAAGAATGAAGGCCACAGAGCTAGACAGGGAGGGCACATGGCAGGTCAACATAAGGAAAAGGAAAAGGTATGGAGTCATAGGACCTGGGTTCAAATCCTGGTTCTATTACTGTGGGACTTCACTTTCCTGGCTCTTAGAGAGTTCTAATGGTACAGCAGATAAGAGTGCCGATCTGGAGTCAGGAGCACTTGGGCCTGAATCCCACCAACCTAAATTAGGGATAACAATGCCTGTAGTGTTTACCTTACAGGGTTCAGATGAGATACTGTATGTAAAGTATTATATCAATATCAGTGAGGGTTCTACTTCTAACAAGTGAGTGGGCTGCCTTGTGAGGCAGTGGGTTCCCTGTCACTGGAAGTATCCAAGCCAATAGTGGATTCTATATGGGGCATTAGGACACAGGATAGAAGAATGAATGAGAGGACCTCCAAAATCCCTCCCAGCTCTAAATTTCTATATTTTCACCCAAGCCATGTCTTGTCACCATTCTCCTTGGCTATACTGTGAAGGTACCAAGGTTCAAGGATTTACTGGTTCTGGGTCCTCCCCTTACCAAATCGTTTGGTGTACAACATCTCGCCCAGATTGTGAGGTGCCAAGGAGTATACTGCCAGGATGCCCTCATCAGGAAAACCTCGCTGGCTGCTGGGGATGAAGGCTGCAAGGAGCTGGCCATCTGCTGACACGTCACAGCTGGCATCGTTGTAGATCTTACAGTTCTGCACCAACACATTCACAGAGGCTACAAGAAAAAGGGGGGAAAAGGAGAAAGGAGAGAGAGATGAGAAAGGGAGAGGAAGAGGGAAGGGGTGGGGAGAGAAAGACAGTCATATTGGAGATAAGATGATAGAGAAAAAGTTGTAAAATTCCTAGAGCTCTACTGAATAGCTATTACTGATCAAAGCTCAGCACTAGGATGCAAGAGATACAAAGGGCTAAGCTCCAAGGAAGAGAACCCCTCTGGAGGAGCCACTTGCCAGTCAGGAAACTGGCCATCCTGGCAGTGCAAGGTGCCATTTACTTGCTGTGTGAACTTGTGGAATCTGCTCTTTATTCCCCTAGACCCGCCATGCCTCACTTTCCCTACTAACCTGTATAGGTGACAGAACTGAACAAAGTAGGATAATGTTTCGTCCTTTTCTTGAGAGTTCTTTGCTGAACCTGCCTGAACATGGGCTGACTGACCATCATGCTTTCCATCCTTATTTCCCAACCCCTGCTATAAGCTGTACCTACCAGCAGACAGCAGAGTGTAAACACACTGGTCTGCACTGAGAAGTATGTGTACATACATTTACCTCGAGGTAAATGGGGAATGAGGATGGCAGAAAAAAAATAATGAAACGAACAATCACTGTCGGCCTTGTTGTGTGTTTAACTCTTGGTACATTGTGCAGTTCTGTCAGGAGGAAGCAGCTTTCCTCTTGAAGGGAGTCTGGAACAAGAGGGTCTCGTCCTCAGCCACAGGCTTAGTTCTCCTTAGAGATGCTGCATATGCACATCTTTGAGAAGAAGCCTCCCTCCCTCCCTCTCCCACAGAGAAGGATGGATTTGGACAGCAGCCATCAGGTATTCCCCAAAACTACAACTCAGCTGCCTTTAAGACAACTACAGCAATCATTCTCCAGCATCCCATGTTAGGCCCTTGGAGGTCCAGGACAAATTCCCACAGGGCTAAGCTACTTGAAGGAAAGGAGATAAAGATGAAATGCCTTTGGGGGAAGTTTTCTGTGTTGGAAAAGTCATTATGAAAAGACAAGACTGCGCTTTCATCCTCCATTTCCCCATACATTGCTAATAAAGCCACAGAGATGACAGAGCAGATCAAAAAAGACATAAGAACAAACTAATTGAGCTGTTGTGCCAACTCCAATTGCTGACACCTACAGCACAATTACACACAAAATCAGGGAGGGACCACAAGAAGCATTCTGTTTGCTAACTAATAAAATAATGACAGCCAAATACTCACTGCCATCACCATTAGGCCTCTGGACTGCTCAACTTCCAACCCACCATCTGCTCTAGTCCTGCGGCTGGGTTTAGCTAGTCAGCACTGAGACCAGCTGCTCCTGCTGTGGCATTCACCCTCTCCCTCCATCTAGTCTGATATGTGACTATTGGCAATGAGGGAAGACAGAGAACGGGGGACGGGGTGACTGTTCCGTAGGCAAGGCCTCTTCTTTATTGCTGAGTCATACAACCAAGCAGCTACCCCACAATCCTGTTTTTGATACATGAAAACAGGGAATGGGTTGGTGAGAAAAAATAATACCAATCACAAAAGATTTGGAGTTGGAGGCAACCTTAAAGACATTTTACAGATAGGAAAACAAAGATCTGTGGAGTTGAAGGAACAGTGAATGGTGCCATATCCCACCACGGTCCTGACTCCCCTTTCCTTCTAGGGCCTGTCTCCTTTCTGTTGTCATCTTCAATGTATCCTGCCTACATCATGTGTGTCCACTGCTGTTTGTATGTTGTTTCCCTATTAGACTGGGAGCTCCTTGAGGGCAGGGGCTGGCTTTGGACTTCCTTTATATTCCCAGAATTAGCACAGGGCCTAGCATTGCTGACTAAGAAAAACAAGTAATTAATTAATGGATATGAAACTAATAGCCATTCTCAATAGATAAGTAGCCAAAGGATATGAACAATCAGTTCTCTAAAGAAGAACTGCAAATTATGAAGCAACCATACAAAAGAATGTTCCAAATCACCAGTAATAAGAGAAATGCAAATCAAAACAACCCAAGGTTTCACCTCATACCCTGCAAATTGGCAAAAGTTACAAAAAATGGCAACAGTCAATGTTGGAGAGGTTGTGGAACGACAGGCACATTCATACACTGTTGGTAGAGCTGTGAAATGTAATGACCATTTTGGAAAGCAATTTGGAATTATGCAAATAGTGACTAAACTGTTCATAGCCTCTGAACCAGAAACTCCATTATTAAACTCCACTTCAACCTCAAGGAAGCCATCAATGACAAGAAAGTCCTCATATATAGCAACATATTTACAGCAACACTTTTTGTGACAGCAAAGAGTGTGAAAAAAAGTAGATGCCCATCAACTGGGGAATGGCTAAACAAACTGCTACATGAATGTGATGGAACATTACTGTGCTGTATGTAAGAAGTAACGTGTGACAAACACAGAGAAATGTGGAGAGATCTATGTGAAATGATGCAGAAGGAAGCCAGCATAGCCAAGAAAACAACCATAACTATACCTATGTAAATGGAAAGAACAACACCCCCAAAAATCAAAAGTAAATGTAACTAAATTATAAAGACTGAGCAGGAATTGAATAAAGAGATATGAGGGGACACTCACAACCATCCTTTCATGGAGGTAGGAAATTCACAAATGCTGCACATTGCACCTGTTTTCAGACTTTTTCAATGTATTCATCAGATGGGCTGGGTTCTTCTCCTCTTTAATGATTACTATTTGTTATAAGGGATGGCTCTCTAGGAAGGGGATGCAGAAGATAAATATGATGACGACAGAAATGCATCAATAAAAACCTACTAAAAATAAAAAGGGCAAAAAGAAGAAATAAGTAGCGGAGTCCAGCCTTGAACCCAAGACCTTTGACTCCCAATGGAGTGCCCCTCCCACTACCCTTCCAGGCCCTCTGAGCTTTGCAGAGAACTTTACAGCTTACAGTGCGGTCTCACATACATAATTTTGGTTGGGCAGACTGAGGCAGGCCAGGAGGCAGGGGTGGGGCTTGCCCAAGGTCACGAGCCAAGACTGGAACCTCAATGTCCTGAAGTAGTTCACTTCCCACACTGCGGCAGCACTGCCTTGTGAAAATTCACCAGCTCTAATTCGAACGTTAGAAGTGACAGGGAAGGAAACAGGACTTTTGCTGAGTTTAAGATAGCTTTGTTCTGCTGTCATTTAATCACATTTAATGCCTAGGAAGATGTATGCAGTGGATGTTTCATCAAAGTAGGCTCTTCTATCATGCTGCTGCATATTCTATTACTTGTTAACTTAGGAAAGAAATATGAAGAAATGCTCCACAATAAATGCCACCATCAAAAAAGGCATACCTGCTGACTAGAACAGGCGAAAGGTGAGTCTTTTTCCCCCAGAAAATTTACTGTAAGTCTCTGAAAAACCAGGGGTGGGGGAGAATTAGGTTTCCATTTTGTCAGCTTTAGAGACAAGTCTCTTTTTTGAAAGGCTAGAAGGATGGGCAAAATCTACTAAGATGAAGTTTGAAAGAGACAGAATTAAAAGCCTATATTTGGATTAAAAAAAAAAACAACCACCACCCAACCACATAAATACAGGAAGGCACAGTTAGAAAGTGGCATGTATGAAAAAAACATCCCAGGGTCTGATAGCTGAGATATACAGATGAATAACAGAAACAGATAAGAACAAAAGCTGAATATACCTTAACAGAATAATAAGGGAATTTGAAGGATGGTCAACAGACACAGACAAAAGTTCTCTCAAAGGAAGAATGGCCAACTCCTGGCAATCATGTGAAATAAGGCCCCATGTCACTAACAACAAGAAAAGTGTACATCCAAACAAATTTGAAGTTTTACATCACCCTCTGTAATTCTCAATGATGACAAAATATGGGATAGTCAATGTTGGAGGAGCTGTGGAAAGCATGAATGCATTGTGGGTGGTGTGAATCCCTATAAACATTCCAAAGAGCCATCTGGAATTATGGGAAGAGTAAATCAAATGCTCACACCCTTTGACTCAGAGATTTTGCTGCTAGGGATATTCTCCAAGAAAGTCAATGACAAAAGGCCCCATACATATTTCACCACATTATTTATAGTAGTACTTTTTGTGATCGCAAAGAACTGCCAAGAAAAGTCAATGTCCATCGATTGGAGAATGGCTAAGGAATTGTGGTACATAAATGTAATGGGATTATTACTAGGCTATAAAACTATGAATATGATGAATACAAAGAAACATGGAACATAAGGCATGAAACAATGCAAAGCAAAGCAAAGCAAGCAGAGCCAAGAAAAATACACACACACACACACAAATACAGCAACATAAATGGAAAGAAAATAACAAAACAATCAAAATTGAAGGCTACACAATTCTTGTGATCAAGCTTGATCATGAAAAAGAGATATAAGAAAAAGGGACCCTACATACAAATATACAGCAGCTCATTTTATGGTGGCAAAGAACTGAAAACTGAGGGGGCACTTCTCTGCCACTGGGGAATGGCTGAACAAGCTGTGGTCTATGGATGCAATGGAACACTATGGTGCTATAAGAAGTGATGAAGGAGGGGCGGCTAGGTGGCGCAGTGGGTAGGGCGCTGGCCCTGGAGTCAGGAGGACCTGAGTTCAGATATGGGCTCAGACACTTAATACACACACACACACACACACAAACTAGCCGTGTGACCTCAGGCAAGTTACTTAACCCCAATTGCCCTCCAAAAACAAAGAAGTGATGAAGGGGATGGTTTCAGAGAAACCTGAGGAAAACTTGTATGAACTGATACAAAGTGAAGCAAGCAGGATTAGAAGAACAAGTTCCGCAATAACAGCGACATGGTAAAGACAATCAACATGACGACCAAACGCAATTCCTCATAATGAAGCATGCTGCCCACTTCTCAACAGAGGGCTGATGGAATGGAAATGCAGACTGATCTCTCTCTCTCTCTGCTTTTGGAATCTGGAATTTGTTGTGCTTGACTATACTTGTTTCTAATGGGTTTTATTCTCCTTGCTTTCTCAAATTGGAGGGAGAAGAAAGGCAGGAGGAAGGGAGATAATGTAAATCTGAAAATGAAATAAAAATTGAAAATTTTTTTAAAAGAAGAGATCTAAGAAGACACCTCTCCCTGCTTCTAGAGGTAGGAGACTATGGCTGTACAAAATGACATATAATATCAATTTATATATTGGCTAGTTTCACTGAACTTTTTTCCCCTTCCTCTTTTTATCTTCTTTGCTGTAAGAGGAGGGGGAATGAAGGGGAGAGATAAAAGTGAGCAATGGTGCTGTATCAAAACAATCTTAGCGTCTTAGTGAATCACAGTCTCAATAGGAGTTAACCATGTGACACGGCAGTTAACAAGCTATGGTCATCTTGGGTTACACTGAAAGAGGCACAGAATCCAGAATGAAGGAAGTGATGACCCTGTTGGTCTCTGACCTAGTCAGATCATATGTGGAGTATTGCTTTGAGTTCCAAGTGCCTTATTTTAGGACTAATAAGCCGGATTGCATTCAGAGGAGGAAAACTACAAAGATGATGTGCTGCAGCCTGGTGGTATACAGGATAGAGCACTGGCCTGGAGTCAGGAAGATCTGAGTTCAAATATGGACTCAAGATACCTACTAGCTGTGTGACCCTGGGCAAGTTCCTTAATCTCTGTCTCAGCTTCCTCATCTGTAAAATGGGGACAATAAAAGTACCTATCCCCAGGACTGTTGTGAGGATTAAAATAAGGTAATATTTGTAAAGTGCTTGGCAAACTTCAAAGTGTTAAATATGACGATGAAAGGAGCAGAGACTATGTCTTGTGTAATGGTAAAGCATTTTTAAAATCCCTTTTTACCTGCCTGCTGATCCAACTCATAGAAGAAAGCCACTTTGATATAGAGTACTAAACATAAGTCCCAGGGGAATGTCAGTCTGTTTACTGCACCTATTAATCATTTCTTAAAGTTTGCAAGAAGGTTGAAAGTTATGTCATGTATTTAGGCCACATGGAAATACATATTGTGGTACATAAATGTAATGGGATTATTACTAGGCTATAAAACTATGAATATGATCAAAACAAAGAAATATGGAACATAAGGCATGAAACAACGCAAAGCAAAGCAGAGCCAAGAAAAAAATACACACACACACACACACACAAATACAACAACATAAATGGAAAGAAAATAACAAAACAATCAAAATTGAAGGCTACACAATTCTTGTGATCAAGCTTGACCATGAAAAAGAGATATAAGAAAAAGGGACCCTACATACAAACATACAGCAACTCATTTTATGGTGGCAAAGAACAGAAAACTGAGGGGGCGCTTATCTGCCACTGGGGAATGGCTGAACAAGCTGTGGTCTATGGATGCAATGGAACACTATGGTGCTAAAAGAAGTGATGAAGGAGGGGTGGCTAGGTGGCTCAGTGAGTAGAGTGCTGGCCCTGGAGCATCTCTTCATCCTTCTTTCCTAAGTTAACATGTAATAGACTATGCAGCAGCATGATAGAAAAGCCTACTTTGATGAAACATCCACTGCATACATACAAATTTTTTTTTTTTTGCAGGGGAAGGGGGCACGTCTATTTGCTAATCTTTCGTACCTGAATGACAACAGTCCTTGTCCAAAATTCCAAGTTACCACAGCATATAAATTAATGGCCACGCACGTATATGGGCAGGCTCTTTAGTTGAGAGAACATACGGAGGGGGGGGGGGGCGTCTCACAAATCATAGCCTAAGGCTTTGTTTAAGAGAAAGGTGAAGTATTTCAACCTTGAGTTGGTCAGCTTCTCTCTTGGCCAGTCATTGTCCTCAGGAGCAGTAAGCAATATATTTTGAAGTAGGAAAAGCTGTTTAGGAACACTCAAGTCCATGGAGTGAGAAGTTTCTCCCATATAAAAAGAATGCTAGGAGACCCCACTGTTGTTGGCTTGACACCCTCTTCATAAACCTGTTCAGAAATAGTGGTATTTATGCAGCAATTCAAATCTAGGCAATGATGGCTATCTTCAAGATTCTGATGGGCTACCAATAATGCTTGGCCCCAAAGAGCAGAATCAGGGGTAATGGAAAGTTGCCAAGAGCCTTTCTGCTTGATGAAATAATTAACCTTCAGAGTTGTCCAAAAGTGAAACAGACTGACCTGAAAGGTAGTAGATGCCTCCTGACTGAAGAAGGGCAGGTAACCACTGGCGGGAATGATTCTTGAAAGCATTCTTTTTCAGGTTGGACTACATGGCCTCCGAGGTCTTGTCTAACTCTGAGCAATAACACAGTGGTCACTTTCTTAGATTCTGGGATGAGTCTTCAACAAAGACTTCCAATAGAGGCTCAAACCAGTGGAAAAGGACAGCCACAGTTGCTGCATAAGAAGTCATATTCAGGTAAATAGACAGACTTCTGTACCTAGTGGTAGGACCCACAGCAAGGCAATCATTCAGTTGGCTTCAAAAGTGCTGAAAAGAAAAACTATATCCTTCTCACTATAAACATTTCACAACTCAGTTCATTGTTGCTATGAGCTCAGAGAGATTGATGCAAATGATAGCGAAGAGAAAACTGTGACTAAGACAATGCATTCTCTTAATGCAAGGGCAGGGGGTGGGGGCCCAGAGACACGACTGTCTTGGAATGAAACAAGAAGAAAACAGCACAAAGCAGAAAGA
Source organism: Petaurus breviceps papuanus (assembly GCF_028583685.1). Lineage (NCBI taxonomy): Eukaryota > Metazoa > Chordata > Mammalia > Diprotodontia > Petauridae > Petaurus > Petaurus breviceps. Next base: position 36,797,030 of record NW_027185804.1, read on the forward strand.
GGGATTCTGGTTATAACATATTTTCAACCTCCTTTGTGTTTTAAGAAAACTATTTCTCCTCTCTAAGCCTCAGGTCTCATTCACTAGGAGAAAACGTAAGTTTACCACTCCTCCCAAGTCCAAACCCCACCTGGAGACCTTTCTGAAAGATCAAGAACATCACGTGAGGACCATCAAGGACTATTTCACAGGGACCTATTTTAATACCTAAAAAATCAAGAATCAAGAGAACCATCTGTCTAAAGCATGCTAAATTCAGCTATCAAAGTGTCACAAACTGGGCTCAGAGGTGGTCTAGAGGGCTTCATTAATTAATGACTAATGATTAATAATACTTGCTCCCTTTCCTGCAGATCCACAACTCACTTCTCTAGGAAGCACCAAATTCAGGGATGGCAGTGGTCATAGTCTGGAAAGAGACTGGCAGGAAGTCTTTTCTAACTCTGGAAACATGGAGCTTGGAAAGTCAGCCATAGTTACTTCTGATCATCCTAGGCTAACTCAAATCTGTGTATAATCTAGAGTCAGCCTATGAGATAAAAGCATCCTGAGGAAGGGAAGATACCATGGAACAGAATGCTTTTACCCAATTATCCTGAATTTGTGAGGTCCCTGAACTTAAAAACTCAGTTTTATCTTTGGTTTTAGGATTTTTATTTTTTTCCCTTTTAAATAATTTAATTTAATCTTTCCCCACTTAATAGCATTTAATTTTTTCCCAATTACACGTAGAGAGTTTTCAACATTCATTTTTGTAAGAGTTTGAGTTCCAAATTTTTCTCTTCCCCTCCCCTCCCCCCTTCGCAGGACAGCAAGCAATTTGATGTAAGTTATATATGTACAATCATGTTAAACATATTTCCATATCAGAAATGTTGTTAAAGGAGAATTAGAACAAAAGGGAAAAACCATGAGAGTAAAAGAATTTTAAAAACAACAAAAAAAGTGAAAATAGTATGCTTTGATCGGCATTCAGACTCCATAGTTCTTTCTCTGGATGTGGATAATGGGCTTTTTATTTAGAAACAAGCCAGACATTTCCTAGAATTCACTTAAGAATAATTGCAAAAAAAAAAAAAAACCCCGTAAGTTACTATTTGACAAAGACATATAGGGAATTTAGAATTCTTCCATTGAATATTCTAAAAACTGGAGCAATATTACTTATATAAACGATTCAGCTAACACGGAAAACCCTGCAATAAAGACAGAGAAGTTTACAAAGCCACTGCCTTCAAGGGCTTTGGAGTCTAGTAGCAGAGGTAATAAAAATGACATAAATAATGGTAATACAAAACAGGATAGGGTGAATACTTAAGAAAGGAACCAAGTGCTATGAGAGTTCAGGGAGAGGGGGTCTTTTCAGCTGGGAGAAGCTGGAAAGGCTTGATAGAGAAGGTGGCCCACTGGGTAAGGGAAGCAAAAGAAAAGGGATGCATCTTAGATACCAATGCTGTAAGCACAAAGGTGGGGAGGTGCAGAACATGCTAAGACACAAATGTTGGTAACTGGAACATAAAATATTACAGGATAAGAACATCAGAACACTACAAAACAGAAAGCTGTGAGGTATTTGAGGGAGGAGAGAGAAAGGAGGAATCAGAAAAGATTTTGTGGAGAAGGTGACGTCATGGGGGCTTTAAAGTAGAGGTCACTAGAGAGAGAAAGAAGACACTGGAAAGAGGGAAAACAGAAGCCAAGCTCCTCAAGGAGGAGAGCAGTCTATTCTCACTAGAGATGAAGTGGGAACCAGATTCCAGAAGCACCTTTAGAATTAGAGGAAATGATGGAGATTTTCAAAGTGCCCTCACTTACAGATGAGGGCACTAAAGCTAGGAGAGTTTTGTTAAAGTCATTTGCCCAAGTTCACACAATGGTAAGAAGTGAAAACTGGTCTCCCAATTACAAATCCAGTGCCCTTCACAGAAATATGAGATAAGGATATGAAGTAGGGAGGAGCCTGATGCCTTAAGGCCAGGCTCATTTATGGTCTGACAAGCTCTTTTAGGAAATGAACTCTCTCACAGGCCATCTTCATGCTCCTTGGTGCACCTTCTCCTCTGTTTTGATGTGATATTCTATTCTGTAGATCATATTGTGCCTGCTCATAATTCTGGGAGGCTTAGGGTAGAATTTGGCCAAAATCAATAAAGTTCTGACCCAATGTTATATGGCCTGACTGCAGAGAGCCATTTAATAGTCCAATAATCTGCTGAATCTATTGTCTTACTGATATAGGATACCTCCATTAAGGCAGACAACATCCAATGGAACCATCCGTGTGGCTGCGGCCAAGTCATAACCTCCCTGGGTCTCAGTTTTGTTATTAGCAAAACGGGGGAGGAATGAGGTTGTAATGGACCCCTCCTGTTCTAAACGGAAGATCTCATGACCTCAGTTATCCTGTGTGGCTCTCTGCCATGAAGCATCCCCACAGAATTAACCCAGTTCACTAAGAGTCTTCCTCAAAGCCTTTTATTATTTTCTGAACACCAGTGCGCCATGCTTGAATTGGGCATAAGGAGGTGCTGCTCTCCAGCCCAACTTCTTTTCTGGCCATACATGTCCAGAAGGAAGGTACTAATGCCATTTGCCACAAGCATGCCATCTTTGTACTTACTACGTGGCATCCTCCTGGTACGCCAGGAACACTCTTTGCATTGCCTTTGGCTCCCTACAATGGCAGTTCTATTATTCTTGGTGCTACAGCACCCCTGGAGCTACTGGGGATTAAAAGAGACGGACTCTGGTGGCAGAGAGCAGCTTAGCATCCCTGAAAGGGCACTCTGATTTCCTCAGTGTAATCAAAGCCTGTCTGCTGTTCAGTTCATTGTCCGATGGTGACCCATGACGTGAAGAGGCACATCTAATTGGAGCTAACTGGACCTGCTCAATTGGTATGAACATTTGATCCTATTCAAAACATGTAGGATTTCTGGCACTGACTCGACGTAAGAAAGACGAAGCCCTACATAAGTGTCATCTAGCCCTGCTTCCTCTCTTCTTTCGTGACTCACCAAAGCTAAATTCACAGAGCCTGGATGTCTCACAGCTGCCTTCTCCTAATGGGGCTTATTTTGTGCGTCCTCTTATTCCTGGGATGGGAAACTTCACATTGGCACTATGAATAGATGGCACAGAACAGAACAGAGTACTGACATTGGCTTGGCGCGTTCCTTAATGTTTTTCTACATTTGGGTAGGGCTGATCAGTTCAGAACGGCTCTTTTGCAAACAGACTCACCTATCTGTGAATAAGCCAGTTTCCACATATGGACTCTAAGAAGACAGAATGATTAAAGTCCTTCTGTGGGCAATTATCACAAATGTGGCAGGTACCTACTTTCAGTACATGCTGCCTTTGCATATATTTTAAGGATTTGATCTGTTGCTCAAGATGGCCCAGTCTCTTTTCTGCCTTGAGTAATGTCCTTGAGGCTCTGGGTTCCTCTAGTTTTCCCAGTGGCCTCAATACTGTGCTCTACTCCGCCCCACCTCTGACATTCAGCTCTGGTCAGGGAATGAGAGTACTTCCAAGCTAAGTCTGGCAACAAGTTAGAAATGGTTGGTGTGGCTATTAGAAAATGATACTGACTATATCAATAATAATGAAGAACATCTTTCTGCACCAATATAAAAATGTTTGGCCTGGAATGGTGGTTTTGTAGGTCTTCATGGAAGAGCTGGGCAGCAGGAAGAAGTCCTCTCTGAACCTCTCCTGACAATGCTTGACACAAACCATGGTAGAAGGCACCCAAGGAAGAAGAGGGGGAAGGTAAATCTTTCCTCTACCATTAAAAGACACTAAGTCTCAGACATACGATGCTTCTTGATTGTTATAACTGGCCACTGGAAGAGGATGATTTCAGTCTTGTAAAAGCCAACCTGGGGCTGAAGCAGCCCCATAAGAACAACAACTGTTGTTTCTATTCAAGAGTTCTGGCTAGAGAAGATTTCTCTGCCTGCTGCCTCTCTCCTTCTGACATGGAACGGGGAGACTCTGTTCGGCCCGATGCTATCTGATCTCAGTGCTAGGCTGACCCCTAACATGCTGATTTCTACTGAGAGGGCAAGCCCAATGTGACACTGGGCACAGCAATGCTCATTCTAGTGAACTAGAAGATATGTCAGCAGGGAAGCCCACAGCAGAACAAGGCAGGAAGAAGAAGTGACAAGGCCTAACCCTGGCCATCTGAGCCCTCCTCTGAATGGGGTTAGACTGGCTAAAAGTTTCATACCCCTTGGCAGCAGCCCCAGTCAATGTGCATTAATATCCAAAGGGCAAACAGATGCAGGGAAAGGGGACAAGGGCAGTGACCTAGGTGGCTGTGGATGACAAGGGGGGTAGTGGTCAAGAAACAAAGTATTTTAGAAACAGCTTTGAGGAGTAGTTCCAGAAAGAAGCAGGACCTACAAGTGACAGCAGGAAGCTTGTTCCAGATTCCGAAATATAATCTTTTCCTAATTACAAATAATCTCCACGTGAAAATTTCTGAACAAGGCATGGGAGAGGTTAAAAATACTGATGCCCAGAGGTGCAAATGGTTGTTTCCCATGGGTTCCACAAATCATAAAGCAGTACACTGTACAAAGATGACTGTGCAGCCTGTTACTGGTTGGCCAGATGAAGCTATGGGAGGGACCAGTCACTCCAGTGCTTTGCTCTGCACATGCTTTAGAAGCCTATCAGGAAGGCTTGAGGGAACTTAAGCAAATAGGAAACATTTCCCTTTTGCTCCTCTCCAAGGCAATCTATCAGCTTTCAGGAATGCTTTCTTATCCCTGGTTTTCAGCTGCCAGTAGAAATAATCCCAACAGGTCCCAGTCTCTAGACTAGGAGGAGAAGCCCATTGCATTGCCTTGATGAGCAGGGCCTACAACGTCCCCTGCCACAAGAACCTTGGTGATCTGTACCCTGTGTACCCACTACCCCTGTTCCTGCCCCATATGAAACGGTGATCACAAAGAAATTCCAGGGGTCTCCTCTTTTCTTTACAAAAATATAAAAATGTTGGAGATACAGAGGAGATTTCATCCCTTGACTTAACTCTTCGCAGGACAGTAAATCATGACTAATCCACGACCCTGCTGAGAAGCAAGGGACAGAGGAGAAAGGCAATTTTAAGTATCTATGATTCTTCCCAATACCCTCTGATCCAGAGATGCCCCTGCTAGGCCTTGAGGCTAAGGAGGTCTAAGATTCAAAATTCCCCCCACATGTAAATGTTTATAACAGCATTTTTTTTTAGAAGGAGGAAAGAACTGGAAACAAAACAGATGCCCAATTATTGGAAAATGGCTAAACAAGCCATTCAAGTACATGAATGTAATGATTATTATTGTGCTGTGAGGAATTCAGAGAAGCAAGGAAACACTTTTATGAACTAATGCAAGGTGAATCAAGAAGAATCAGGAAAACAACATACATAATGTAAACATGCTGTTATAAATACAATGACAATGGAAATGAAAGGAAAAAATCCTAAACTGAACTCTGTATAGTTAGGTTTAGCCCTGAAGAGCAATGAGAATGCATTCTCCCCTTCTTTGCAGCAGTGGGGGACACTGCTGATGAGAACAGCATGCTTGGCTGATGGACTGGTTTGTTTTTCTGAACTGTTTTTTTAATCTTTGCTGCAAGGAATGGGTGAGAAAGGGTGGAGAGATATAATGGGAAATGAATGTGATGTGAAAACAATATATCATAAAAATCTTGAAAAATCTTTCCCAAGGCAGACAAGCACCTTCTCTTGTCATCTCCATTTCAGAGAACTGCATAAGGCACCAAGAGGTTATATGACTTGCCCAGGCCTTCTTCACTCTGAGGCCAACTCACTCTCCTAGCCAGACATTATTCCACGGACATAAGCTTTCATTGCTTCTAATTAAGCCCCCAGTGTTGGTCTCTTTTATTAAAATGGGCATTTTTCAAAGCAAGATAAAAATGAACAAATCGAGATAAAGTTTTGCCTTGCTGACAGTTTTATCTCTCAGACATTCAAAGAAGCTACAACAATGAGAATTAGATAAACTAACAAAAAAAAAATGAGCTAGAGAAGTAGGAAGGGTGGTGTTCTGGAGAAAAAGTCCTATCAGGTGTTAAAATTTTCAAGGAGGACTTCTCACACATGCACCTCATACTTCAGGAAAGCAATTGTAAAATGTTCAGGGAAAGATCTAGCCCAAAGCCAGGGAGCCAGTGACTCCAAAAGAGGAAATCAAGGAAAGGAAGACAAGGAAGACACATCTAAAGAGATCAAGGCAACTTAGCAGGTTGCTTTCTGATGAGGACTGCTTAAAAAGAAGCCATCTAAGAGCACGGACACCTGACCAAGGTCTGATACAAGAATGTGACACACGTGGAAGAAGACTACTCAGAAGGAGCTTGGGAAAAAGGATAAAAACATGAACGACAAGACTTTTTAAAGGTGTGTTAATGTGCAGAGATGACAAAGAAAAATGCAGAACTCCTCAAACCCCATTCTGCTTCTAATCTCCTTATCAAGGAAACCGATCTCTAAACTGGTTACTGGTTAGGAAAGAAGTGAAGTTCAAGGCCCTTGGTTACTTTATGTATGGGAATGGTATAAAATCAACTAAATCAGTTAGCTGACAGAGTCTGAGGACATGATCACAAAACCACCTTTGGGCGTTTCTAAGAAGTTAGGGGAAAAGGGATATGGTATCAGAAGGCTAGAGATGGGCAAATTTTCTTAACTGTAAAGAGAATTTGGGGCAGGAGTGAATTCTAGAAACTATAGGTCAGTAATGCAAAATTCTAGGGTTGGACTAGGAGTGTTGTGATTAATGAATCAGCCTAATACAATGGAAAGGTCACAAGACCAGGGGTATCAAAGAATCTAGGTTGGTAACGTGGCTCTGCCATTTACTGTCCATGTAAACCTCAGGCAGGCCACTTAACTTCTCTAAGGCTCTGTAAAAGGAGGGTCTTCCAAGACCCCTTCCAGTTCTAGAGCCATGATGTTGTGGGACCTACTTTGTAGGACCATGACGTTGGTTCGGTCCTGATCAACATCTCCATTAATGACTTGGCTGAAGATCCCAAAGAAACGTTTGTCACATGTGCAAATGACACAAAGCTGGGAGGTACAGTTGATATGCTAGATGAGAAAATTAATATTCACAGAGATCTAAGGCTTTTGGAAGGTCGGGCTACAACTAAAATTTAGGATAGGATTTGGACTTGTTACTCCATTGGTGTGTGGAAGTCCCAGCTAAAGAAATTCCTTCTACCAATGCTGGATAATACCTTTTTTTTTTTTTTTTGCTTTTTGGAGGGCAATTGGGTTTAAGTGACTTGCCCAAGGTCACACAGCTAGTTTTTGTGTTGTGTCTGAGGTCGGATTAGAACTCAGGTCCTCCTGACTCCAGGGCCAATGCTCTATTCACTGTGCCACCTAGCCACCCCTACCTTTTCTATAATTTATAGTTTTAAGACAGTTGCCAAGAGCTCTGAGAGATTAAGTTGTGCCCAGGGCTACAGAGCCAATATCTCCCAGAGGCAGCACTTGAATCCAGGTCATCTTAGCTTCAAGAATGGCTCTCCATCCACTAAGCCATGTTGCTTCTATAAGGTGGCATCAAAAAAAATGAAATTTAACAGAGAAAAATATAAACTCCAACATTTGGGCAAAAAAAATCAACTTTAGAAGAGTAAAGAATTCCTAGATATTGCTAACAGTGCAACATAATTCAATAGTGTGAAGCAACTGCCAAAACAGCTGATATAATACTGGTCTAGATTAACAGAAATATAATTATCTAGACTAAAGGATGCAACAGTTGTAAGGTATTCACCAGTGTTCAGACCACACCTGATGTACTGCTGTCATGTAGACTGGGTGCTAATAAAATGAAATGAGCTCAGGAGCGCAAACAAAATAATGAAGGTTCTGGAAACCATATAATATGAGCGTGGCTGAAGGAACTAGGAATAATAATCCCATAAAGGCAGAATAGAGAGAACCTCATTATGTTTGTCAAATATATGAAGGCCTGTCACATGGAAGAGGAATTATATTTAGACTTTTATAGCTTCAGAGGGCAGAAATAGCATTCATGGCTGGAAATAAGTGAGGTATATTTTCTCACAATACAAGGAAGAACTAACATTTACAATTCTCCAAAAAAAAAAAAAAAAAGAAGAATTTGCTATATGATAAGGTAGTGAATTCTACCAGTAACTTTACCAGTGATACTAAAAAAAGAATGGGGAAGGGCAGGGTAGAGGGTGAGGGTGAGAAGCCCTAAGATACCTTCTCTACCTAAGAGAATATTCAGATTATTGTTGGGGACCAACACTGGGGGCTTAATTAGAAGCAATGAAAGCACCTCAGATGCTTGAAGCCATTTCCAGTCCTCTGAAGAGCTCCTTTGTACCCAGCTGGGAAGGTGTTTGATGCTCATCACTCTGCATCCAAGGCTCATCCCCCTAAAGAAGCAGGGCTTTCACTCAGTCCTGCCTGTCTCCCACCCCTCTTAGCTGGTTGCTCCATCATTTCCAAAGGAAATGAGAGACTTTCTTTTGGTACTTCTTGATTCAGGTTAAAATAGTAATTGATCAGTGGAAGAAGGTATTTCTCAGAGAAATCCCTATTCAGATCTTCAAGGAAAAAGTCATTCTGTTATCTGTACATCTAGAAACAAAGGGTTTTTTTATAACTCTGCAGTGAAAGATCAGATACAGTTACCCTTCTAATCCACTAACTTAAGTCTGGCTTACCATTGCTGATTTCTGGCAGGTCAAACTTGGTAAAGTCCCACCACTGGAGCCGGTAGGTGGTGTTGGCAATGTTACTGGCCACTGCAGACTGTCCATCACCAATTACTGCCCCTGTGAAGGAAAAAGGGAACCGTCAGCCAGTTTACCACAAGTTCCCATTGGGGAACACAATGAAACTTCACTAAGGTTTGTGAGGAAGAGAGGAGGAAAAAAAACAATCCAGTACAGGGAAGTTCAGAATGAGGAGGAGAATGAAATAGCCTCAAACACTGCACAGCCCCAAGAGCCACTTTTCCCAGTAAGACACATGATAAAATTATTAGTTTAATTACTTAAACCTAACATTACTACTTAAGAGTTATTAAGTGTCCACAATACATCAGGTTTGGCACTTGATGAAAAGAAAAGACATTACCCCTGTGCTGTGGGTTCACAACACCAAGAGGCAGATTGGAAGTAATACAAACACTGGAAAAGAAGGGAAAACAGGAAGGGGGGGAGATGAAGGAGTTAGGGGTGGGTCAGTCACAGCAGGGTGGGAGCAAGAATAACAAAAAGGCGTGAGGAAGCATTTCAGTTTCTGGTTATCTTTGGAATAGGCGATGCTGTCTGAAAGGCTTCTCCCCTTTTGTACATGGCCCTCTTCCCACTAAAGCCCTCCAAAATGATGTTACCGCTGGGGAAAAGATGGCCAAGAACAAATGAGATGGTATTTGTTGATCTCTTTGGACCCCTGGCATCTAACCCAGCAGAAATTTATGAGCCTGGTTTTGCAGCATCAGAATATTTTTATTAAGGCAATATTTTATCATCCCCCCACGAGAATTTCCCATTCTCTTTTAATGTCTCATGGTTTAACTTCTCTGAGATATATACTTCCGTATGACACTTTTTTCCTTGGTAACCAATTAAATAAAAAATGGATTAAAAAAAAAAAACAGGGTGACACTATAATTTGCAGTTGTATTTCATTTCCATGAACATGTCATTTTCTCCTCCTCCTCCTTTGGAGATATATTCCATAGACACCCACCCCTCTGATTAGACATAGCCAAACCCTCCTGGGAGCAGAAAATGGATTATGCCAGCTTTCCAAGTGGTATGCTCTGCTTCCAATCAGCTCCCACTTAGGCAAACTGACAATATGAAGGTTTGTCTTACATTTGACACAATGAGCAGAGCCAAACCTGGATTCCTCAGTCACCCGGCTCTGTACTGTACTTTAAAAGGATTTTCATAGGATTTATAGCTGGAGAAGCCCTTAGAGCTCATCTAGTCCAGCCCTTGAAGTTTAAAGATGTGGCAACTGAGGGTCCAGAAGTTAAGTGACTGACCCAGGTCACACTGGTCCTCAAGTAGCAGAGCCAGGATTTAAATTCAGGTCCAACGATTTCCAACCTAGAGTTCTTTCCAAAATATACCTCACTGCTTCTGTTTGCTACCTTATTTTTTGTGGTATGGGCACTGCTTTGCTAGCCCTGCTATTTAACTATCTCCTCTTCATAAAATCAAGAGATAGCAGAGAAAGAAGGTGTTCGTCCCTTACACTATTAACTAGGAGAAAAGAATTTTGTATATGTAGTATGTTGTATAGCTCTTATAACGGGTCTTCGGGAAGCTCCTTTTAAGGACAGTAGTTTGGTGAACATTTCCCTGACCCAGTTGAAGCTGCAAAAGGAGGGTGGTTAAATATTTGAGGGGTACAGGCACAAGGTAAAAACAATTCCTGTTAAGATATTTTTCATGTATTAGTTTTTAAAAAATCTTCCTCAGAGCAACACACTTACCCAACTAAGGTTTTCCCATAGGCTAAGAAAGAAGACATGGTTTGAGATATGATTGTGTCCTTAGACTTAAGCAGAACTTCCACAGGGCCCACTGAATCCAATTTACTCTCATGGCTTCAGGGGCTGATCACTCAACAGTCATAAATACCCTCTCTTACTATACTCGATAAAAATATCTAGCCATAATTATTATTTGACCTGGTCCATTTTACTAGGTCCCCTAGACAAAAGGAAAACTTAGGTTTTCTAGAAGGCCTATGTCAAGAGAGGCAGTATGGCATCATGGAAAGAACAGCAGGCTGGAAAGGAGTAGACAAGGGTTTGCACACTGGCTTGGACCCTCATTAACCCTGTGAACACTGGTCTCTCAGAACTTCAGCTGTAGTGACCACAAATCAGGTATAACAATATGTGTGACATATGTAGTCATAATGTGCTCCTCTCTCTGACACATCCTGGTTTTGAGGCCTCAGCAAGTCCTTTAACCTCTCAGTGCCCCTGACACTAAGACCCTTCAGTTGCAGAGAAGGGGGTCAACCTGCATCAGCGGAGGGAGTCATTTCATTGGAAGTTCCTTATATCAATGAAATCATATTTTTTAGTCAATATCGCCAATTCTTTTATTATGAAATAAACAATTTTCCCAGAGATCCCTTGATCCTGAAAAATAAGCTTTTTGGGGAGTTCCAGTCTCTGTTGCTGCTGAAGGGGAAAGGAAAGGGTATCCAAGCACACACACAATCTATACTCTCTAAGCCAGGTAATAGCCATTACTTCTACTCCAGGGTTTCAATAACCCCAATTTCAGTAGCCTCTTTCAAATAAATTAACTTCTATTTCCTTTGTGTTAATTGCTACCATGTGAGTATATAATATAACCCAAATAAAATGGGAGGGCCAGTTCAGGGTTGTTTGGGATTTAAAAGAATACACTCCAGCGCCCCACCCCCCCTCCAAGTTCTGTGGAAGAAAAGGCTGTGACTTACCTAAGCCTTATATTTCTTTTAGTGCCCAGAACATACTTAATAAAAATTGGTTAAAATTAACTGAATTGAATAAGAAACAAATAACAATGGAGGCTTAAGTGATGGTTAAAAATCTGCTGATTGTGATCCCTAGTAACTGAGAGGCTAACCCATCCCAAGCCCCATGTCCTAGAAGGGAGTCTTAATAATCAAAGAAACAGTTAGACCAGCTCTTTATGAAAGAGGGCAAATAGGAGAGATCTCCTTCCAGGGGTGCTCAAAGCGAAGGAGGAAACTTGGTACTAAGAAGACACATGTGTCAGTGACGCAGTACCAGAGATTAAAGAGTTAAAGATGCCAGCAACAGATTAGGATACTGTTGCCAGGTACTTGTCTGTTGGCAGAGTTCTATGCCACTTTAGCCTGACCTTCGTGGAAGAAATTTCCCTCCAGTTTTTAAAGCAAAAAATAAAACAAAAGCAAAAACAAGTTTAAAAAACTTAGCAGGTCTCTGACTACCCAGATGAACACATAGGAATACCAAAATAAACTTATTTGTGCACTCATTCTCAAAAATCTTTACATAGGAGTTAGCGAGCACCAGAGACAAAGGCCCTAGAGGCCTTTCTGGGAATTCTTAGTCCCTCAGATTTCCTTAAGTCCTATCAAGTAATGAGCAGAGTAATGCTACACAGAGGGGTTGCACTTTAATTCCGTGTTATGATTCCACCAAAGGTAATGTTGTTCATGAGACTACCATCAAAAACACTGGTCTATGAGGCAGCTAGGTGGCACAGTGAATAGAGCACTGGCCCTGGAGTCAGGAGGACCTGAGTTCAAATATGGCCTCAGACACTTAACACTAGCCATGTGACCTTGGGCAAGTCACTTAACCCCAACTGCCCTGCCTCACTCCCTCCCCCCCCCCCCCAAAAAAAAAAGAAAGAAAAAAACACTGGTCTACTGGGAAGTTCTTTTCCATAATGGAGATTATCAATACATGACAGAAAAAAGTTACAGAAACACTATTCTTTAGCAAACATCCACCTGCTGACTCCACTTACTGGATTACAAACTAGCTGGAAACCAGGAACCTTCCAAATCTATTGTTTCAAAGATGACTTCCTGGCCTGGAGTGTATAACTATATTTCAATATAACTGGTTTCTCTTGTAAACCTTTGCATATTGCTTTATTTTATGCTTTTAAAAACTTTAAAAACATTGTTCTGAAAAGTGATCCAAAGGCTTCACCAGACTGTCACAAAAGGATCAGTGACAACAAGATGCTAAGAACCCCTAGTTTAAAGAGTAACTAGTTATGGCACTGTGGTCACTGACAGGTAGATATGATGAGGTAGGGCAGGTATCAATCCTCAGAAAAAAATGCCTTGGTCCAAATAGCAAGTAAGAGCTTAAAAGAACTTGACTTTAATAATGAAGTCAATAGGGGCAGCTAAGTGGCACAGTGAATAGAGCACTGGCCCTGGAGTCAGGAGGATCTGAGTTCAAATTCAGCCTAGACACTTCACAACACCCTACTAGCTGTGTGACCTTGGGCAAGTCACTTAACCCTAACTGCCCTGTCTTCTTCCTCAAAAAAAAAAAAAGAATGAAGTTGAGATTCAGATGAGCTCTAGTGAGGCCTAGACCCTGACCTCTCTGGTAGTTGGTCCCTGACACCTTTTGCCTTTCTCCCCACTTCTCCCAAATAGTCAAGAGCTGGAGGAAGGGCAAGCGGAATACTGGGCTTTGAATGGGATATGCTCTGACCACAAGGACAGCTCAGACACCTCTTCACCTGCCATGGCATGCCAAGTGAAATGAGCACGTGTGGCTCCTCTCATGAGGATGCAGGTCTCAGGCACTGAATGAGGACCTCATCCAAAGAAAAGGACACCTGATCACAAAAGAAAGGGAAGAAACCCAAAGCCAGTGATGTGTCACCAAAGAGGGAAGACAAAAAATAAGCTATGCATCTCCTGCCCTGAGACAAGCTTCCCAAGTTTTAACCTGGGAATCTTAAAAGCCTCAGAAACACCTCACAACACCCAGGCGAGATGTGGTGAGCTATACCACACCTTGACCTCTGCACTGCAGTCTTTTTTTTTTTTGTCTCTTCTCTCAGATTTCTCTCCTTTGATGCTTGGAAAGAAGAATTATAAACATTTTTTACCAGCACCTGAGGAGGAGCTCAGGGGGGGCAGGCAAGGAGGGAGGAGAGAACAGGAAGCCTAGAAGAACACAGACCTAGGATACTATTCCACAAATGGTTTGTTGAAATGACTTCAGACCAAGAGCCTAGTAAGTATAGCAATACACCCAGCTTTGGGAAAGAAAGAGACAGGTGGTGATGAAGAGGGAAAGGAAGGCTTAAACTGCATTCCCGGCCATGTGAAATCTGCTCTATTTGAAGCTGCCTTCACACATGACAGCTGCCTTCGACTATGCTGCTGGGAAGATGGAATGGGAACAGAAGCCTGGGGAGGGAATACTGATTGGGTCGAAAACACAATCATTAACCATGCCTTCCGTCTGACAATGTGCAAAGAGCTAAGAATCAGTTAGCTGGCTACTGGAGCTGGGACTGACTAGACCAAAGAGAACAACCAAGCAGTTTCAACAAAACCTTTCACAGGATCACACAGCATAAGCATATGTGGACATAAGATGAGGACAGATTGTGCGCCACTTTTTTCAAACATGTATTTAAAATGGTGTCTTAGGAAAGGAAATGGTGCCTTCTCTTCCTGGATCGGAAAACCAAAATGTAGTTTTGAGAATCCCCAGGCCATAAAAGCACTAGTCACGCTCATTCTCCAGCTGAACCATTCCCTGCGAGCTCTGCTCACAATGATCCTGCCACCCAAGGCCTCAGGGCCACATAAGCCTCTCCCCAGTTTGAGAGTTTTTACTGAAATGGCCACAAAGAGAACATATGGTAGTTTTCTTTAAAGTTTACTGAAAATAACTCATTGCTTCTCTGGTCATATTTTCCTGCAGTAGTCTGAGAGGTAGTATGGTGTAGCACAGAGAGTCAGGAAGCCCTGGGCTGAAGTCTCCCCTCCTGTCGTCTATTGGCTCTGTGACTCCAAGCACATCACTTAGACCTGGGAGTGATCTGAACAACTCTCTAAGCTGCACTATGACTGCTGACCTGCATTGGTAGAGGGAATTACCAGTTAGGGAGTACAGTGCAGTGGAGAGAACACTGGATTTACAGTCAGAAGGAAGGAAGAAAAGAAACACAAATACCTGAATGGCTGTTATGTGTCCAACACTGTGCTAAATGCTTCATAAATGTGCTCTCATTTCATCTTCACTACGATCCTACGAGATAAGTACCCTTATCATCTATATGTTACAGCTGAGGAAACCAAGGCAGACAGTGGTTAAGTGACTTTTCTAGGATCACACAGCTACTAAATGTCTGAGGTCAGATTTGACTCAAAGCTTCCTGACTCCAGACCTGGTGGTCTATCCACTGAGCCCCCAAGCAGCCGAAAGACCTGGGTCCATGCTCTGCAATTCAGACCAGGTGTATCCCCACATGTTTAGGCCCCAGTTTCCCCAAATATTTAGTGAGGGAGTTGGCCTTGATGGCCTTTAGAGTCCTTTCCAGCCCTGAATCTCTGACCCTATGAAACCACCAGCAAAAATTCAACCAGGTATGGACTAAGGGTTATCAGGATCAAACCAGATAATCCTCTTTGATTGCTGCAACCCTGGGTCTGACACATGGCCATTTGAATTGTCTTGGATGAGCTCCTATGGGGATGTGTCATGGACAGATCACACTGTCCTTCCTGAACTCAGACTCTGCCCAAGCCAGCCCTTGTGACCAGAAGGCAATTTCCTCTCACTCAGAAACCCCTGATTCCTTCAAAACTGCTCCCAAGACACCTTCTGCATGAAGCTTTTCCTGACCCCTCAACTGCTCATGGCTTCCCTGCTATATTTGTTGTTGTCTATACTTTGTATTATGGTTGTGTAGTATATTTGGCAGACGCATCTATTTATCCACTGTACTCCCAAAGGAATGCAGGGCCCCAGAGGGTAGAGAGACCTTGTACCTTTGTATCCCCAGGCCAAGCAGGCACTTTGCAAATGTGTGTCCATTACGTAACTTTTTTACCTGGCATATCAAGTAAGACTTCCTTCCTCTTATCTGTCCTAAATTCACCTTGTTCAGGAATGACAGCTGGCACCTGATCCATGTGGTACACCTTCCAGGTAACACTCTGCTCAAATGGATTTTCTCTTCCTTGGCCCTCATAATTCAACCCAACACCTTCCACATCTTATTAATGAAAAAATTGTGCTTCAGAGGTTACATCTTTTGCTAAGATCCCACAGATACTACGTTTCAGAGGTAGGTCTAAACCCAGGCCTGTGAAGTCCTAATTCAGTGTTTTTCCCATTATTCCATACTGGTCTTTCCAGACTTAAATATATTCAAACTGTTAATGATTTTGTGGAATTCAATCAAGTCTCTCTCTACTATTTACTTGTTCATGAGTATTTCTTCCAGAGACTGTATTCTCATCTGTAAAATGGGGATAATACTATGTCCCTCACCCATTTTACAGTGTTTCTGTGAAGAAATACCTTTACTGGTCTTCTCTTAGCTTCTGTCACTCCCAGTTGAAGAATCTTTTTTAGCTGGTCCCCCTGGACTCCCTCAGATCACCTTCTCTAGGTGGCCAAGAGCATTGGGTTTACACCAAGGAGACCCGGGTGCAAATCACTCCTCAGATTCTCACTTGCTGGGTAACCCTGGGCAGGGCCCTTTGCCACTGTTTACCTCAAGCTCCTTAGCTGGAAAATGAGGGCAATGACAGCACTTACCTCTCAGGGTTATTGTGAGGATCAAGTTGTTTTATGCAAGTATGCAAGTATGTATGTATGTATGCATGCACACACACATGTATATGTATAAATGCTACCATCATCATCATCATCTTCATCATCAGATGGCTGTCTTTCTGTGGACCTGCTGGCTCCTTCCTGAGCTATAGCCCTTAGAGGCCTGGGCAACATCCTTCTAGCCCCAGGCACAGCATCATTTTGTATAAGGGAGGCAGGAAGATTAGTGGTAATGAGAACAGCAGTGTACATACGTACATACACACACACATACACACACACACCCTCACTGTGCAATCACAACATGCTTTCTTCACCACTCTGAATTGTGACTCTGTGTCTTGTGCAGTAACTCCGTGAGTTCCTCTTGGTTTATGCAGGGAAACCAAGGCTCTGACTTGCCAAGTCACAAGGATAATGTCAGAGCCTGGAATCAAGTTCTAGTCTTTTGACTGCAAACCCAGTTACCTTTTCCTCATGGAAAAGGTGTATGTTGTGACCTTCCAGGTTTTATACTCGAGGACAAGTTTAATTCAAACTAGAAATGCCAAAGGGAAGACAGGGAGTTCTCTCTTGAGAAAAGACAAGTTCCTCATTCAGATTTCCCACAGTAGGAAGCCAAGCCTTCCCCTTAGCCTGGGGCGAAGCCAGAAGGTAAGTTGGTATTAGAAAGACACAATGTACTCTGCCACAAAGAAAACCTAATGGGATGCAATGTCTGATCTGGTATTATAGGCTTTAGCTAAAACAAAAACTTCCCACATGATGCCATGTCACAGCACCAGCCCTAGGAATAGTTCTGATGACACTGAATAGATGGGTGTTTGACCAGGCCCGGGCTGTTAAAGCATAATGTCACTGGCAAGGTACGTATGTATGTGTGTATGTATGCATGGTGTATGCACGTACATATGTGCGGGCTCCTAAATGCTATTGCTATGTGGTGTTTAGTTTAGGAAACTACAATTCTGTGATTTGTGAAACTAAAGATTATGCCTCTAACTTAATATAGCTGTCTTAGTACGTCCATGGCTACTCTAAGGTCAATGGTAGCATGGCCAGGAATCTCCAAAAGGTCCCAAACTCAACAGGAGTGGTGGGGTCCAATAAAAATAGCACATTCTGATTCTCTGAGCTCAGCATGGACAAAGCCAGGTTCCTAAATGCCTCAGGACTTACTCAACAGCCCAGTACCCTAATAATAACCCAAAAGGAGGTGGACCAAACCTGACCCCCACTAGGTTAATGTTAGTGGGTGGCCTATGAGTGATCGTGGTCCATAGACACTGGGGGTAGAAGAGGGTGAAGTACTTGGAAGAAGAGGGAATCTGGAACCAGATGGCCTAAGTGTCATCTTGGCTCTACTAATTAGCACCTATGTGACCACAGACAAATTATCTTGCTGGAACTTGGTTTTCTCACCAGAAAAATAAGGGCTTTGGCCAAGACTTGGACTCCAAGGTGCCAGTCCAGTTGCTAATCCTGTGAAATGGCTGGGGACACTGTGCTGAGTCTCATATGCTTCTACAGAGGGCATATGAGACTCAACAGGATATGTGCACATTTGGGCCATCATTCATATACATGAATAAAGAATGAGTTCAGAGTAGCATTGATCTCTTCACTGAAAGTATAGAGGCCTTTGAAATGGATATGATCCTTATGTATAGGTGGATAAAAACAGAGGTCAAATAATCTGAAACCAATGTAGTGGAAAGGGCCCTAGACTAGAAGTCTGAAGACGTGAGCCCAATGTCAGCACTGTCAGTGCTGGGGGAGCTTTCCTGGCCCCCACCTCCCCAGGTTGCTCACTGCACACATGTCCCCCCCTCCCCCCCCTCTCTCTAATATCCCTCTCTGTATTGTTTCCTCCATCAGACCATAACCTCCTTGAGGGTAGGGGCTGTCTTGTATCTGTACATCCAACGTTCAGCACAGTGTTCGGAACATAGTGAGGTGGTCGTAAATACTCTCCCTAAGTGTAAGCCATCTACTACCTAATATTACCTGCTTACTACCGATGCTACCCACCTACTACCTCAGGCTACCTGCCTTCTACCTAGGTTACCTACCCAGCCCTGCAGGACTTCAGACAAATCACTGAACCTTGTCAGGCCTTGGTTTTTTCTAAAAATGAGAGGTTAAGCTAAGATGAGCTCTAGACTGCCTAGTGGGGATCCTAGCATCAAAAATCCCTAACAGCTCCATGCTACTGACAATTTCACTGGCAGCTGTCTGGGCTTGAGCTTTAGGAGACTGACCTCATATGCCCATCCTGCATATCTGAGCTCCTTCAACACACACATTCTAATAAGTCAAATTACCTCCTCTGACACTAATGATGTAATTGGGACATGCAATTATGAAAGAACACTCAGTTACAAATAAATGAATATCATTACATTCCTTCCACTTGCAAAATTGTTAAAGATAAAAACAAATAAGCTCAACAAAATGCATATTACTCAAAGGCTTACTGGGAACAAGGTGGGTTCTAAAACTGAGAGGTGTTTTTTCTTTTCTTGGGGGGTGGGGAATGAGGTGGGAGGAAAGAGAGACATTCCTACTGGGCAAGGCTTTCATCTGATAAAAGACATGAAGGTGGATGAGCATTTAGAATGACTTTAATTCCCACCTCCCCCTAACCTGTATTTGCTATATTTGGATTCCAGCACTTCTGAGAGGAGAATACTATGACTGGGTCAGATGGGCTCACAGGTGAGGCCAGGTAAGATTCCAGGAAAACTGAAATGCCTCCTTCTGATGGGTCTGGAGTGGGGGCTATGAGGACAGGGTGGTGCTCACTTTTCAGGCCCCTGGAGATTCGAGGAGAGAGCAAAGAGAAACGTGAACACTTGAGAGCTCTCACCAGACACATGACATATTGTTATGATTTCTGGAGGTTTGGCTGTTTGGTGGAAGCTTGAGTGAGCAGGCAGGGCAAGACCAGAGGGTCTTGGGATTGTCAACAACAGGAGGGAATCAACCTTCACTGCTGCAGTGAGGATGCAGATTTAAAAATCCTAAAATCTGCAAGGAGGGGAAATGGAAATGTGCTGAACGTGGGTTTGACTGGCAGCTTTCCTCGTCTGTCGATCACAAGGTAATAAACACTGGGAGATGGCAGAAAAGAAGATAAATGCTTTCAGTAGCACTATTCCCCACCCTCCCCTCCTCTTCCGCCCCCACTCAGCACATGACAAGAGAGTTAAGCAAGAAAATAAATCAGCTTCTTAACCAACTCTTTTGTTAAAAACTTTTCTTACAGGCCACCTACACGTGAATTACTGCTCTATGAGCCTACATTCTCCTTAGGGGGCCCAGCATGGAAAGGGGGAGGGGGGTGCTAGTCAGATCAGCACCTGCACATTTCAGGATATGGAGCTACGTGGAGGAGACGAGAGTTGGGCCTAAAAACACACACACACACACACAAAAGGTCAGCCTTAACCCTGAGGCAGGCAAGCAGACAAGAACATCCAAGCCAAAGGCTACAATTTAAAACCCAACACTGCTCCATATGCACAAGCCCTACATAAGATCCCAGTCCTAGAAGCACTGGAAGGGGCCTTAAAGTCATCTAGTCCAATTCCTTCACTTCCCAAGTAGTAAAATGAGAGCTAAGGAGAGGAAGGGACCCTCTGTATATCCTCATTACACAGAGAACAAGCAGCCAAGAAGGAGGCTGAGTGGAGACCCTCTGACACCAACTCCAGTTTTCATTCTGCTCCCCCGGCAGGCAGGGGCAAGTTGACAGATAAGCCCCCTGCCTCAGTCTGTCATGGCGGCTACACAAAGACCCCGGGGCTGCCTCTTCAAGGGACTGATTTCTCGAGTATCAAGAGAAAAGATCTCCATGGGCCTAAGGGGAGAGAAAGAGACCACAGTTTTAGAGGTAGAAGAGATTTTAGATATTATCAGACATCACACAGATGGGGACACTGACGCCCAGAGAGGAAAATGAATAGTCTAAGTTAATGCAGGCAGTAAATAGCAAAGCAGGGACCCCAAGCCAAGTTCACTGACTCTAAATTTAGGGCTCCTTCCTCACTACAGGAGAGCTGAGAGTGGGCAAGGTTGTGGGCAGTTAGGTAGCTTGTCCTAAGCTAATTCAGCAGACTCTGGAGCTGCCAATACCAAATCCACATTCCAAAAAGTCCATCAGGTTGTAGACCTTTCTGGCTTCCCACAATTGCAGCTAAGATTGATAACTGATGATAATGAGGCCAGTATCTGAGGAAGGCCACAGAGTGTCTTCTGAAGCATAACTGTGACAGATGAATGAACAAAAGTCCCATCTAAACCTTGCCTAGGAGATCCTTGAAAATGAAGTCCGGGAACCTCTCTAAGATGATTTTGTTCTATCTGACCAATACAACCCCTTTCTTCTACCACCCAGCCTACTGGCCACCTTCAAATCAACTCCCTTTGCATAGAAGACTACATATTTTACTTGGGACACAGCTGCTCACATGAAGAAAGCAGGCATCCTGAGTGACATGGGGTTCAGGAGAGTCCTGGTCTGGGCTGGTCTGAGCTCTGCTCCATTCACACACAGGTCAGGTTCTAAAACTGACACAAAAACTAGGGCTCTGTTTTAAAGATATGGGGGCAGAGCACTCTTCACAAGAAGAGAGGTTGAGGAAGAGATGATTAGAAATAGTTTCTAATTAAACACTCACAGTTTAGACATTAATGCTAGGCATAGTTAAGAAGTACAGCGGAGTCACATAGCCAGGGATGGTACTGGGATGTCTCAAGAAACTGGAGAGCAATTGTGCTTGGCTTTTCCATTCCTGAAGAACAAGCCCCATGCCATCGCCAGGCAGCCTTCTTCACTCCCAATGTGAGCTCCTCAGCTTTGTGTGTGAGCACAGTGAGACCTGCTCATAAAAGCTGTGTGGAGTGCAGAGATCTGCACATGGGCACACATGTACCCATGTTCTCACCATCTCTTGCTTGGTCTCTTTTCCTTGATCACGAGGTACTTGAGAATAGGGGTCGACTCTTCACATTCTTTATGCCCTCTTAGAACCCGGAATAGCATGATATATACTACCAAATGTTCAATATGTGTCCACAAAAATTATTGATGGGAATATCCAGGAATGTCACTTTTTAAGTTTTTTAAGCATTAAAATCACACACTTGTTTTTCATGAGAGAGAGGGACAATTCAATGTATATAATATACATACATTTTAATGTATATAATACATACATATATGTATATAATATATACATATATACAATATAAAGAAAAGGGTCCAGTGAGGTTAAATAACTCTAAACAGGGGCAGCTAGGTGACGAAGTAAATAGAGCACCAGCCCTGGAGGCAGGAGGACCTGAATTCACATCTGACCTCAGACACTTGACACACTTACTAGCTGTGTGACCTTGGGTAAGTCACTTAACTCCAATTGTCTTGCCTTCCCCCCTCCAAAAATAAATAGGTAGATAGATAATTCTAAACAACCGGGGGAAACCAGTCTACACCAAACCTTGGTATGAAATTTAGATGACAACCACCAGACATTATCTATATAGCCAAAGGAAGAATGAGACACTTTAGGAAAAGAAATCATATAGACATGACTTTAGAGATTTGCTCCTTTAAATGTCCAAAGGATCACAGATTTAGAGCTGGACAGGCCCTCTGAGGTGATCTAGTGCAAAGCTTTCATTTTATGAATGAGGAAATTGAGGCTCACAGAAATTAACTGATTCACATGAAAGAACTGGGATCCAAACTCAGGGCCCTTTGAATCCACTGTGGAGGTTTTGTCAATGTACCATACTCTCCTCCCATGATGCTTCAGTCTTGTCCAGTCTGGTGTGGTGTGAGGGTGACACCCAGCTGCTAATGAACATTAAATTCCCTGAGGCACAGACTCATTCTGAACTTCTGAAATGCAGCAGAGATAATGTTCAGCTCACTTGGGAGTTAACATAAAGACAGCCAACCTCCTAGGTCAGCTAAAGAAGCATGCATTTCAAGTTTGGGTTAATCCAGTTGACCCTGCCAAATCTGAAGAAGAAAGGAAGCAAAAGACTTTGCAGAGTCAGGTAACGCAGACCCAACCCACAAAGGCTGGAATCTCCCTGCCACCATCTTCCTGGCTTCACACTAGAAACAAAATAGGCAGGCAGATGCCTTGCCTGCGGCTTGTTTCATGCATGTTGCCCTGATGCTTCACGGATGTCTTACCTTGAAGAAGGGCTTATTGTTCATGTTAGGTCAGATGGATCTCTGAGAAAGCCTGTGGCTAACAAGTAGCTGGCAGAAAGAGGGTTTTCATAAAGGAAAGGAGAAAGAGGCTAAGATATGTTTCATTCTTTCCCCTTCTGTCTGAATTGTTTGTGTGCCTTGCACAGAAAAGACAGGACCTGCTGCTATTTCGCTTAAGTGGGCTCATATAAGTCAGTCAGCCAGGCAGAAGGCAGGCATTTCTACTTCCAGGGCAAACACCACTGAGAGATGATGGTTCTCTCTTTTGTGACATTCCTGTTAGGAGAAAAATACAAAATGCTTGCAGGTAGCACCATGCTACAATGCCTCTTTCCATACTGATTCAACCCAAAGTGTCTCCTGAGTGCTGAGAAAGTCCCCACTCAAACAGCAAGAAGAAACTTTTAGAATTCTTAAAAGTCTTCTGGAAGGGTAGTGATACCTGTCAGACAATGTCATACCAGTAAAAACTCTCTTGCCTGGAAAGGTCCTCCACAATAAGACACCACTGTACCTTTATGAATTTATCTCATGTTCTTCCTTCCTTGTAGTCTACATTCTAGTAAAACTGGATAACTATCTAGTCCCTGAATACATCATGAACTCTATTTCCTCCAAGCTTTTGACTACGATAATATCCCCACTTCTATTCTTTGACTGTTGAATTCCTACCCAATCTTTAAAGCCCATACTACCTCCTCTATGAAGCCATGTCTGACCTTCCGTGGCCTAGAAAGACCTACCCCCTCAGACCACCCATGGCACTTTGGTTTTACATCTAACGTAATTACTATGTAATTTTTTATATGACAGTTCTGTGTGTTTGTGTCTTCTTTTCTTAGTAGACTGTGAGCTCCATAAGGGCAGGAACTATTTCTTATTAAACTTTCTATCTCTCCTAGCACCAACCATAGTCCTTTATATACAGAAGGAGTCTGACACATATTGGTTAAGTGACTGTTAAAGCACCCAAATTCTGAGTGTCTAATAAACACAATTCTACATTGCACTTTAAAACAGTGTGGGCTCCTGAAAAAGTCACTATGCAGAGGTCAGCAATATCAATAGGGCTTTAGAAGTAAGTAAAAGAAACAGCAACAACCTTCACTAAACTATGCTCCTTTTCAACTATATCCCAAACAAATAGGGTTGCAAAGTCTTCCCATCAGAGAGATCCTCAGTAGCTCCCCTGAAATGGCCTTGGGAAATTCTACAATAGAAGGCCTTCATCCAGCCTCATATAAGGCTCTTGCCAATGGTCAATACAATGAGTTTGGCCATTTCATGCTCCGAAAAATCAGAAAAGGAGAGGGGACTTCCACACTAAAAAAATGCTAAGCTGTCTTAGATTTTGGTTTATGTTCAACTGATAAAGGGGGTGTTGAAGTTAAAAAAGTCAATTTCCAATGACAGTTAATGAAAGGCTTGCAAATAATAAACAGAATCAAGCAATGAAACAAATTCCAAAGAGAGAGGAGCAGGTGACAGAGCAAAACTGCAGCTGGAGATCGACACTCCACAAGCACTTCCAAGCACTGAAGATGTTATCAGAAGGCCCAGGAGCAGAGACATCAGGGCTCTAGAAAGGCCTCAAGAAGAGAAAAACAGGCTTAGAAATGGCAAGTGAGGAAA
This sequence comes from Petaurus breviceps papuanus, assembly GCF_028583685.1. NCBI lineage: Eukaryota > Metazoa > Chordata > Mammalia > Diprotodontia > Petauridae > Petaurus > Petaurus breviceps. The sequence continues at coordinate 36,821,249 of NW_027185804.1, forward strand.
ATTCCCCCTAGGGAAAACATTTTCATTAAGAAGTCCCTAAGAAGAGAGACTATCTTTGACTGGTTCTAACCTATCAAGCACAGAGAGCCACTAAGGCCTGGGTGGCTTGGATGCTCAAAGAGATAATCAAAGGGACAGCTCCTCATACTGAGATGTGTCAGACACTGACGTGAGTCCTTTAACTCAGCAGGAAAGAAGGCTGCTGTCTGATGCTATTCCAGAAAACAGAGTCAGCTAAAGGGAAAGAAAGAAAATGGTGGAGAAGGCTGCTGCACTTGCTTCCTGGTTATTTCTTTTCTGTGTTTGTATGTTTGTCAAGGGGCCAGAGAAAGGGGAGGTTGGCTGAGCAAATGAATGAATGAATGAAGCATTTAAGTGCTTTCAATGTGCAAAATATTGGGTTAAGTGCAAGGGACATGAATGGAAAAGCAGAATAGTCCCTGTTCTTAAGAAGCTCATCTTCTACCAGGAGACAATGAATGCAGAAGACTGAAGTGGAATAAAGGGAACAGAAAGATAAATTCACCACTGGTGGATGGAGCTGAAAGAGACTTTAGAGTCTGAATTCAGCTCCTTCCAGTTTTACAGATGAGGATACTGAGTCCCAGGTGGCAGACAAGTCCAAGGGCCACAAAGTCAGGAATAGGGGAGCCAAGTCCCTCTGATTCTTAATTCCACCATGTTTTTGCTACATTGTATTATGGGGCAAAGAAGGAAAGGGACACTCAAGTGCTATGGGTGGTCTGGTCTTTCTAGGCCAGGAGAAATCAGGCATGGCTTCACAGAGGAGGTACTATGGACTTTAAAGATTGGGTAGGAATTCAATAGCCAAAGAAAGAAGTGGAGACATTATCATAGTCAAAATACACATGTGCTCTGTGTAACAACACAAAAAGGTAGACATACAACAGACTTCTTTCTACATCTGCAAGGTCAGGAAGACCAACAGTGGGGTATCTGGTACAATCCTAAAACACTCAACCACTTGAACTAACAAGAAGAAAGGGAGATAAAGCCTTGGGTTTCACCTTCATTTGGGCTGACACCAACAGTGAGATGTGCGGCTTGGAATCTGTGAATCTCAAAGATTTTCTTTGACTGTTTCCTAGCTCTCCTCTCCCTGACACAAGAGACAGTCCTTTGTTCCTGTATTCAGAAAGCCAACTGAGAGACAAGATGCAGAGTAGCTCAGGAGTGCAGAGAGATGAGTGCTATAAGCTAAAAAAAGAGATGCAATCTGAGCTGGAGGATCACTGTTCTAGAATAGAATCTAGAGTGACCCAGTCTAGAGGTAACCTGGAGAAAATTACAGGGAAGGGACACTGTGAATTACCTGGTCTAACCCAGCAGAGTTATTTCATCTTGGAGAGCTTTTTTCCCAGTTTTTGATGGAGAGTCAACTACAACAGTGAATCCTAAATATCCATACAAAATTCAGAGTGCCTGGAAGGTGCAAAGTCATGTTTGCAGTGCAATGGAGGACATACAGAAGTATGAGATATGGATGGCCCCTGTCTTCGAGTCCGGAAAAATATGACATCTAAAAATACCACTTGCACCACAAGGAAGCAGAACTGCCAGATGAGGAGGACAGATTACAAACACTATGAAAATCAGGAGGACCTGGGTTCAAATCTAACTAGCTGTATAACCCTGAATGTGTGACTTAACCTCTCTAGTTCTCAGTTTCCTTGTCTGTAAAATGAGGAGTTTGGGCTCAATGAGTTCTAAGGGCCCTTCTAGCTCTAAATCGAGGATGCTATAAAAACCTCCAGATCATTTTCTTTTCTTTTCTTTTTTGCTTTTTGGAAGGGGGAAAGCAGGGCAACTGGAGTTAAATGACTTGCCCAAGATCACAAGGCTAGTAAGTGTTAAGCGTCTGAGACCAGGATTTGAACTCAGGTCCTTCTCTATTCACTGCATCACCTAGCCACCATAGATCATTTTATTTTTTCAACCATTAATGTCAACAATGTGCCAATATGCCAGACAATGTGCTAGGCACAGGAGATACAAACACCAAGATGAGATAACCTCTGCCCTCAAGAAACACACATTGGGGGAATACATAAAATAAAGACACAGGCACTAACTAAAGGAAATCACTAACAGCTTCTGAAGAGGGGGCACCTGTGGGAGGGAGCTGGAGATGAGGAATAAGAGCGCTCTAGATACAGACAGACAGCCCGTGCAAAGGCAGGACGGTGAGTCTGGCCAGAGCACAGGCTGTGTGGAGGGGAGGTGCCCTTAAGTCACTGGCAAGTCCCTACAACTTCTCAAGCAGCAGAATGATCTGGTCAGGCCTGGGCGTGAGGGATAGCAATCTGGCAGCTGGATGGAGGATGAACTGGAGAACTGGAGAGGCTGGAGGTAGACAGAGGAAGAGATTACGGCATAATATAGGCTGGCAGCAAGGAGGGTCTGACCTAGGGTGGCAGCCCTGAGGGAGAGGAGAAGGGAATGGAGACAAAACATGCTAGACGCAGAGAACCCACCAGACTTGACAACTGCCTGGTACAGGAACTCTAGTGACTGAAGAGATTGGGGGGCGGGGGCAGTAGAAATAGGGAGATTTTGAGGATAGAGTAGGGGAAGAGAGTGAGAAGACAAGGCATAGTTTAGTTGGCCTAAGGCTGGAGCAGTGGGGGACTTCTTTGCAGCTCATCAACACCTCCCCAAAGGCACCTTCAGGAGCTCCCTGGAATCAAAGACAAAGGAGCCCTCTGAATGCTTCTTCCTATTCAAGTACTCTGTCTCTTGGATACCTCAAGGCAGGCAGGCCCTGGGATAATCTCTGCAAGCAGTTCAGTTGCTGCTAAACAGCTGAATGTTAATAAAGTATAATAAGCTTTCCACAAGAGCAGAAAACGTGTCTCCAAAGAATGCCTTTCTTCCCAGAGTTCAGGGTACTCTGTAGATTTTTTTCCCCTTAATTAATCCCTGAAATGTAGGTGTAGCACAAGATTCTCACTGATGAAGATAGATTTTATCAGGTTAAGTGCCTTCCCCAAGGTGACAGTGAATAAGTGGAAAAGTCAAAATGAGAGCCCAGGTCACACAACTTCTAGTTTAGTTCTGAATGTGAGAGCATAAAAAAAGAAATCAGCCTGCCTTCAGGAAAGGAAAAGCTTGTTCACTAAAAAGCATGCCCCCCACCCCACCCCCATCAGTTTAATAGATATATTTTAATGTAACATTGAGGAGAAAATGTAGAACTGACAGATGGCATTTGTAGAATAATCTTCAAAGGTTCTTAGTGCTCATTAAGGGCTACAACACCCAGTGGAGTGTCCAAGGAGAGAAAGAAAGCAAGGGAGTTTGCTCAGACTGGACCAAAGTCACTGACCTTGTCCGAAGAAGATGAGGTTGACAGAATGGTGCCCAAGGATGCAATCCTGGACCTGCAGCCCTCCAGAAAAGCTTGCTGAAGCAGCAGCAACAGAAGAGAGAGCCTTATTTAAAATACAGAAAGACAAGGAGGAGTTTGGGGGAAATAGTACAAGAGGTGTGTGCGTGTGTGTGTATTGTGTGTGTCTATGTGTTTTTCAGCTTATAAGCCTGCATCAATAAACTTTATTATTTTCACAAAACCTGTAGGAGAAAGTGACATGAAGAAATCACATCAGGTGGAGCTAAGAGCTAAAGAGCCATTCCTTTTCACCTGCAGCTACCTCTTAAATTCACTGGTTTACTGACTGATAGAGGGTGGTGGGTGAGGCAGGCAAACAGGAAGGGTAGTGGTCTATCCAGACACTACAGGGTAAAACCTTGAGGTCAGGGGTCATGCATGACCTAAGCAAATCCTATATTCTCCCCTCACACCTAGCAAAACACATAGGAACAACTGAGAACAGTGCTTAGGGTATAAATGGGCTTGAAATGATTCTGTGTAGACCTTTTTCAACTATAAAGAGGGAGGACCCACCCCAAATTTTGTTCTATGGAGGTTCTAAAAATTACAAAGTCAAGGGTATAAAGCCCAACCTGGAGCTTTTCCTATGACTAACAGATGAGGACCTGCTAGAGGAGGGAGAAAATAATTAAACTGAGTTGACAATTTCCTATGTCTTCTATACATGAGGATGCAATTCACATCTTTCACCTTCAGGCATCTACAGAGGAGAGACTCTAGAGATAGACCTTGACTCCAGTGGAACAAAGAGATGCCAGGAAAGATGGAGAAACTTGCAATGTGGTAGAAGTCAGTGAAAGAGAGAATTCAATGTCTTTACGTGACTCAGCTGCCTAAGAGATGTGGAAATCGGAAGTTTTATTCAATCAATCAATTAGCACCTATCTCTAAAAAGTAAACACAGAGTAGTTAGAATTCAAGGCAGTACAGACAGAGGGTAGTAGCAATTGGGAGAAGGGAAGACGAGAAAAAGTTTTACAAAAATATTGATACTTGAATTGTATTTGGAAGGAAGAGAGGGATATGAGGAGGAAGCCTCCTCCATCCCAAGGCAAGAGACAGGTCAGCCAGGGTAGAGATTGGTATATAATAGATGCTTAAGAAATTTTTCAGTAGGGGAGAATTCATGATCAAACAAGAAATAGAGGGGCTCAGGAGACATAAACTGAATAATTCTGATCACATAAAATTAGTTTTTTTTTCCCACAAACAAAACTAATGCTGCTAAAATTAGAGGAAAAGCAGGAAACAGGAAAAAAAATATTTGCTTCAAGTTTCTCTGATAAAGGTCTCATTTCTCAAAAATATAGGGAACTGAGTCATATTTATACAAATAAAAGCCATTCCTTATTGAAAATGGTCAGGCAGTTTTCATAGGAAGAAATAAAGCTATCAATAGTCATATAAAAATGCTCTAAAAATTGTTCATAATTAGAGAAATGCAAATGTTAACAGCTCTGAGATACCCCCTCACAAGATTGCCTAAAATAACAGAAAAGGGAAGTAAATCCTGTAGGGGATGTGGAAAAATAGGGACACTAATGCACTGCTGGTAGAGCTGTGAACTAGTCCAACCATCCTAGAGAGCAATTTGGAACTATGCCCAAAGACTATAAAGCTGTGCATACCCTCTGACCCAGCAATGTCACTACTAGGGGTATACCCCAAAGAGAGCAGCGGAAAAGGAAAGCATCCACATATGCAAAAATATTTATAGCCACTCTTCCCGTGGTAGCAAAGAATTGGAAATTGAGGGGATATCTATCAACTGACAAATAGCTGCACGAATGTCATGGAACACTATTATGCTATAGGTAATGATGAAGAGGATGGCTTCAGAAAAACCTAGGAAGACTTAGAAGAACAGACGAAAAGCAAAATGAGCAGCACCACAATTTATACAGTAATAGCAATGTTACAGTGACAATAAACTGTGAGAGACTGAGTAATTCTGATCAACATAAGGACCCACATCATTCCAAAGGTTTCATGATTAAAACTGCTATCCACTTCTACACAGAGAACTGATGAATGCAGAGTGCAGATTACAGCATGTTTCCCTCTTTCTTACTTTTTCTTGTCTCCCTGCCCCCCAACATAGTTAGTGTGGAAATTTGTTCTACATGACTTTATATTTGGAATGGGTTTTGTATTTCTTGCCATCTCAATGAGTAGATGGAGGCACAGGAAGGGAGTGAATCTGAAAGTGAAAATAAATAAAAGTGAATTTAAAAAACAAAAATAAACCATTAAAAGTTCTTGAGTAGGGGAGTGACATGGTCATACCTTTATTACAATTAATAAATAAATTAATTAATTAATAATTACAATTAATTAATAAAAATCATTTTGGTAATTCTGTGGAAGGTGGACTGGACTGAGGAATGGTCTGAAGTAAGGGAGACCAAATAGGAGGGGCCATATCTGAGAGATGGTGTTGCCAGACTTTGGCAACAGACTAGATGTGGGGTGGGGCGAGAGATAGTGAGAGGCTGAGGATAATGCCTATTTGGAGAGTCTGAGAGACTATAAAAAAATGGTGTTGTGCTTGACAATAACAAGGAAGTTTGAGAGGGAGCAGGATCGGGGGGTGGGGGGGTGTCATGTGTGGGAGAGATATAGTTAGTTAAATGTTGAACACTTTGAGTTTCAGATGTCTCCTGGACATCCAGTTCAAGATGTCAGAAGGGCAGTTGGAAATCCAAGACTGGAGGTCAGCACAGAGACTGGGCAGGAGATGTACATTTGTGAAGAAGATACAAGTAGGTATTAGAGGGGACAATGCTGTAAACAGTGCAGAGGTGAACTAAATTTTTCTACTTCTCACAAGCAGTCATGTTGCTTTCCCTTGGCAGTTCCCAATATACAGTATTAAACATACTGAAATGGGGGTTGCTAGGTGACACAGTGAAGAGAGCCCCTGCCCTGGAGTCAGGAGGACCTGAGTTCAAATCTGCCTCAGAAACTTAACACTTACTAGCTGTGTGACCTTGGGCAAGTCACTTAACCCCAACTGCCCTGCCTTCCCCCTTCCAAAAAGCAAAAAAAATTAAAAAATTGGGGGTGGCTAGGTGGTGCAGTGAATAGAGCACCGGCCCTGGAGTCAGGAGGACCTGAGTTCAAACCCAGCCTCAGACACTTAACACTTACTAGCTGTGTGACCTTGGGCAAATCACTTAACCCCAATGGCCCAAACCTCTCCCCTCCAAAAAGCAAAATCAACTAATTAATTTAAAATTTAAAAAATGTTTAAGTGAGGGTTAGAGGAAGTATAAGACAAGCACAGTCAGACAGCTCCAAGCAATGGGGGCTCTTGCATTTCTCTCTTTTTTACATTTTTAAAAATTATTTTTTAGTTTACGTCATTCATTTCCACAAGATTTGAGTTACAAATTTTCTCCCCATTTTCCCCCTACCCACCACCCCAAAACAGCGATCCCACTGAATACCCCTTTCCGTAATCTGCTCTCTCCCATATCTTCCTCCATCCCCCCTGACTTTCCAATCGGGCACAGTGGATCTTTATGCCCCAGAGCCTGTATATCTTATTTCCCAGTTACATGTAAAATAATAGTAAAGATAATAATAAACATATATTTTAAACATTTGATTTCAAACCTTAGAATTCCCGATTCTTTCCCTTCCTCCCTCGTCACCCACCCTTACCGGGAAGATAAGCAGTTCAGTATAGGTTGTACATGTGTAGCTATGCAAAACATTTCCACAGTGGATATATTGTGGGAGATTGACTATATTTCCCTCCATCCTATCCCACCCCCCCCACTAGTTCTATTCTCTACTTTGATGCTGTCCCTTTTCAAAAGTGGGTGCTTTCAACTTTCCTCCCCCCCAAGCTACTTTCATTTCTTTTCTCTATCATTCTGATCTTAATCCCACCTGAGTTAGTTCTTAGTATTTCAAAAGATTCTAAGTAGACTTGACCAAGAAATTAAAGTCCTGCACTCTCAGAGACATGGTACATAGTCTAGTAAAATAAGATACAGAAAGAAAAGAGGATGGACACTGACAGGATGGTAATTAGAGCTTATTGATGCCTGTGACCACCCCAGGGTTCTACAATCCAATCTTCTACCCACTTCAGCCTCTAAGGTTCTACCCAATTTCACTAAGTGCACAGCTACTATATTTGTAGCCTTCAGTGTCACATTCTCCATTCCAGAATCAGAACCCAAGTTGGTTGGGATCTCTTAAGATCATGTCATCCAACTCATACCAGAATGGAATCATCTCGAACACATAACCAAAAACAGGAAAGCCCAGGTCCCTAAGCAATCCATTTAACTTTTGAGTGGCTTTAAATTGTCAGAAGTTTTTGTTTAGATTAAGCTGAAATCTATGTTTTTGCAGCCTCTCTGCCCCCTGATTCTGCTTCTGCCTCTGAGGTCATTCAGAACAAGTCAATCCCTCTTCCACTTGACAGCTCTTCAAGCACTTGAAGACAGCTCTCTTGTTTCCTTTCTTCTCTAGCCAAACCTTCCCCCTGCCCCATTCCTTCCACAGCTTCTCATACAACACAACCTTGAGGCCCATCACCATTCGGGTTGTCTGTCTTCCTCGGAAACTTTCAGTTTGTCAATATCCTTCCTCAAATGCTCCAAACTGAATATGATGCTCCATGAGTTCTTACCAGGGCACTGTCTGACAGGGCCATCACTTCCCTCTGTTTTAAAAGGAATTAAACATAATAGGGTGTGGATCTTGAGTCTGAATGCCCTTCTTTTCCTCCCCCTTCCAAGGAACTGATCAAACTTTAACCAATGATAACTCTGCTTTTCTTAGCTGTTGAGAGGACAGAACCACAGAATGTAGAGTTGGAAGGGTCCTCACCTCACCCCTGTCTCAATCAATGTCCATACAAAGAGACTTTTTAATGCAACATACCTGACAAGTAGTTGTTCAGCTTCTATTTAGTAACCCCCTCTACCATGGAAGAGAAACAGGAAGGGAGCTCCCTGCCCTCCCATCAGGGACAGCTGTCATTGTCAGCAAGCCTGTATAGACTCTGGCCTTCAATTGGCCTCTTTGCACCTTCTCCCACTGTTTCTATTCTGCCCTTTGGGGCAAGCAGGACAAAACTCTTCTACAGGACAATCCTTGAAATGTTTAAAAAAGGTCTTCAGATACAATGAAAATGGTCATAAACTTTTCACTCCATTTTTAAAGACACTGTTCTTTCCCAAGGAGCCTTGGTTCTTCTTAGGGCCACGTCAGTCACTACGTAGCACCTGATGGGGAAGAAGTCGGAGCAGGCTTAAGCAGCACCCACTTCACAAAGGTGCACAGGAAGGCTACATGGAAGCACCATCCAACGATGTGACTTCTCATACAGAAAGCCAGGCCTTCACTGGCAGCAGCAGGAAGGCAGGCTTTCCTTCAAATGAATCCATCTCCTGCACCACCAGCTCAGAACTTTTGGAACCAGTTCTTCTCAGTGAAGTCACTCCCAGACAATGACGGCAGAAACAATGACAAAAGAAGAGATGGGTCCATCCATTCTTTTTTAAACCAAGAAGCTTGGTGACCGCACTAATCAAATTCTATCTCAGGAGGCACAGACACAGGCCCACAATTTATTAACACCAGGGGGAAAAAAAGAGGGAAAGACAGTTCATCTCCTGGGCACAGACCTTCAAGTTCTGTCTCTGCTGTGACTCCTACTCCCAAATTCTTAGCCTGGTAGGACAACGCTGGGAACAGCTAAGAGCTCTCATGGGAAAGGTGTTTCTGAACCATTCCCCTACCACAGACACAGCGTCCTGAGGGAGGAGCAGCAGGAAGCCTCTTAGAAGCTAGATGCTCTACATCTCAGGAGCATATTTCCATTTCTGCTTAGTTGGTCTTACAAGCAACAGAACACTGATCACTATTCCCCAGTCTCCTCACTTCAGCCCTGGCACTGAAAATATGAGCCAAGAGGCACTTCGTGGTTGTTTTCAGTCCCTCCTGACTCTCTGTGACTCCCTTGGGGGTTTCTCGGCAAAGATCTTGGGATGGTTTGCCATTTCCTTCTCCAGCTCATTCAACAGATGACGATGAGAACACACACTGAGGCAAAGTGGGTAAAGTGACTTGCTCAGGGCCACGTAGCTACTAAGTGCTTGCGGCTGAACTGGATCTCAGGCCTTCCTGCCCCCGAGGGTGCCCTAACCACTGCGCACCTAGCTGCCAGGAGCTCCTTATGAGTGCCTGGGCTGGCTTCCTTTACTGTGGCACAAGAAAACCAAAGGAGTTTATATGTTGGGACATACAAAGGTGAAAGTGAAGGCTGGAGGGAAGGATCAAGGTATGTCCTGCCCGATAAACCCAAGTCCAACATCTTAGCAGAAGTATTAGGCGAGTGTGTGAAGCTAGGCTTCCCCTCCCAGCAGGATCATCTAGCAGCTCCAAGGTGCTCTAGGCCCTTGAATACCCCATTCAGAGCCAACTCTCAATGTTGCCCCCACTCTTTTCCCTTATCTCCTTCTCTCATATACCTTAAGGATTTTTCTCATCCTAAATTTCTCTCCATGTATTCCCAGCTTCTGGTCACTCTAAGCTTCTCAGAGATCAGACCACAGAGCCTACTCTGTTTCCTAATCATGGGGCCTGTCCTGGTGAAGCTGTAGGGAAGTTCCGAGTGTCCCCTAGACCTCAAGGACCTGTCCCCTTTGCAGGTCAAAGGTCCCAGCTCTGACTATTCGGAGTCTTCTTAGGAAGAGTCCCTACACTATAAGGATGAAGTAAAACCACTTCTGTGAACAACCTATATGTTAAGATAGCTCCTAGATACACAATTGCTAGATGCTAATTTTGGAGTTTATTGGCACGACATCTCAAGGCTGGTTTCTGAGAATGCTTTGCCAATATGGCAGATTCTTATCTTAATGTCAGATTTTGTCCTCCTAAACTCTAAAATAGGAAGACTGGTTAGAACTAATGGATTACTGTGCGTGTCCAAAGGACCCAATCCACACTTTTAAAGGTATACTTATGATGATGCAGTGGCTAGAGTGCCTGGCTCAGAGTCAGGAAGCCTTGAGTTCAAATCCGGTCTCAGACACTTAGCAGCTATGTGACCCTAGGCAAATCACTTAGAGTCAGTTTTCTCCTTTATAAAATGAGGATAATAGCAGCACACACCTCCCAGGGTCACTGTGAGGATCAATGAGATAATAACTGTAAAGTTCTCAGCACAGAGCCTGGCACACGGTAAGCGTTAGCTATCGCTATTATTACAATTTGCAAAACTATCTTAAGCAAATCTGTTAAGAGTAACACATTCAGGTTCAAGCCTTAACTATGCACTCTGCCTTCTCCCAGATAGCTGTACCAAAGCACCAGGCACCACAACAACTCATCAGCAGCACACAGAACATTGCCTGTCTTAGTCTGCAGGGCTGCTTTTGCCAGGAGGGCTATGGAATATAAGTGATGCCATGGGTACAGGTTCACGTAAAGCCAATTCAGTAAGTGCTTACACAGCTGAATCTGTCAATCGCACTCCTACGCAGAGACACGTGGGCCCCATGGGGCCCCACCACCCACAGAACTTTGCTATGGAGTTTTATACCCTCTAGCACAAGAAGCTAGCTAAATCCAGGAAGGGAACTAAAGAAAAAGGACCTGGCTTGGAATCATCAATCAAAGACAATGAGGGACAAAGATTGAAGATTTCAGGAAACCTTTTCCTTGAGTTAATCTAAGTGTTTGAGGCTATCCGGGATGGCCTAGGTTAACAGGCAGCTGCAATCTAGCACACATTTTCCTCTATTTGGAAAATAAAGAGAAAAGTAGTGGGGAAATAAGGGAGACAGGAAAGGGGCATTTGGAAGGCAATCTGATGAGGGGAAATGTTCCTCTCACCTCCTTACACTTTATCACCAGGCCTGCATCACTCCCCAGTGCTCCCCTCAAATCAACTACAGGCAGTCTGCCAAACTGTTCCAGTTCAATCTCAGTACTTTTAAGTCTATTTACTGGGACCCTGTGGTGCACAAACTAAACCCATAAATAGTTCTGCTTCTGGCTGGCTCTAGAGGGCATTGCTGTCATCCAATCAAGGGCATTCTCAGTATCCTAAGAGATGCCACTGTGATGGCCACATAAAACAAAAGTTATTTTGCATGGTTAAAGGAGCGATCCTCATTTTACAGAGGAGGAAACCAAAACCCTAAGGAGTGAATGAAGGCCTGTCCCTGTACAAAACCGGGAAACTGTGGACTCTCTCCTGGTAGTCTTTCCATGCTATCACTCTGCCTGACCAAAAACTCAACATTTCTAAGTACCTATGATGTGAGAAGGCTGAACTAGAGGAGAAACTGTAATCCAGAACCTTCTCAATGGTGGAGATGAGCTTCCAGCAAACCTCAGGCTCATGCTGTCAGTAGCCGATTGTCCAAGTTGCCCCCAAATACCAAGCAGTACTGGGAAAGAGGCTCACTCTACTACCAGTCAAATGAAATTCCTCTAATAGGCTCCCCTGAAACATTTAAGGCCTTTTAGTCTGGAAAACATCAGTGAAAGGAAAGTGACTGGCAGGTTTGTGTCCTTGGCTCCAAGGGCTACTCTCTGTATGCTGGGGCCTTGACTCTTAATTGAGTGATACTCTGTTCCTATCTGGAAAACAAGAGAAGATGGAGACCAGAGGCCTGCCTTCCCTGGGCTGATAAGAGCAGCACAGTGCAATTACCCCGCCCAGATCGGTTTGGAAATGTAATCACCGCCCTAGTCTCCTTCCCAACTGGGTGGCAACAGTGTAATTACCTTTTCAGGGCTCTTTGTTTAGGAGTATCATCCTTCCACCAGGCCTTCTTTCCAAGGGAGAGGAGGGGCATCTCTCGTGCCTCAGAATCCCCAGCTCTCTCCCCAGGAGGAGGTCTAAGAAGCAGAACAAAAGCTTCTAGCCTCGGTCCAGAGGCTACCCAGGGCAGGTGCCTGGGAACAGCTCCCTGGCACCAGCTCCCAACTATTCGCTTCTCTTTTCTTCTCTTCACAAGGAGCTGCCCATGATCTGTTCTGGCCAGTACACCTCAGTCAGTACAAAGGAGGTAGACGCCCAGATCACAGCAACACAGAACACTCTGTAATCATATTCAAATATTAACCTTGGCCAGAACCACACACGAGCCCCTGCTGTCTTTTCCACTTCCCACCACCCTGTCAGGACGGGCAGCGTCGAAGCAGGGCTGCCTTGGCCTCCAGGCTCGTCCTCATCCTGACTACTGTTTGGTGTGGACAGGCTGCACCCAGCCTTTCTGTAGCGGTCATCTGGAGAAAGAAGCTGGGGCTAATCCAGACCTGTTCCTTTTGTTTATTTTTGTAAATCCAACTGAAACCATCACAACAGGATCTGTGGTGAAATCCTGCTGTTGGGCAAATGGCTAATCAGCAAGTACTAGGAGAACCAGCTGTTTGCAAGATGGTAGATGCCAGGGAAAATGCATCCTGCTCAGTCTGGGCTGAGCCAATTCTAGTCAGGAAAATGGATGCAGGCTCTTCTCTGAGGGTCTCAATGCCCCAACTCAACCAGATTTCCACTCTACTGTTTCTTGAGTGCCTGTTATGTGCTAAGTGAAAGGACAGTGAACCAGCCTTGGAGGCAGGGAGATCTGGGGGAGCCCAGACAAAGTCACTGAACCTCATCGCCTCAGAGAACTAAGACTGTGCCTTACACACCAGGCACTATTCTGGTTGGATAAAACCCCAGGTTCAGGACCACCCCCACCCCCACTCCCCAACCTAGGAAGTTCTGTAATCAGTACTTGGGATAGAAAAGACAAAAAGGACAATCCCTGCCCTCAGGAAACTTGGGTCTTGTCTCGTATCAGAAGAAAGTGGAGTTGAGAAAGGAAGGTGGAGAAAAGATGTTATGTACAACCCGTCTCTCTACTTAGGACCAGATTAATTCCCCAGTTTTGGAGGATATTTTTCCATCTCCCAGGCATAAGATTATATTTTTAAAAAAAAAGTTCCGGCTCTTCCCATACTGAGGTCCTGATGTGTCTGTTCACTCCTTTATTTATTTGGGGGAAGGTATATGTGAATCACAGGAGGAGACTCTTAGTGAATCTCTTGGGTTTGAAATTGATTCGTGGCATAAGTGCTGAAGAGCTGCATCCTTACATCAAAGCCAAATGATCTGCTCTTTGTCACTGCTGTCACCCCAGTGACCCCCCCAGTGAATTATCTGCAAGGCGCCCCCTTCTCCCACAAGATCCCCATTGCCTCCCCAAGATTCCAGCTGAGTGGCACGGGGACCCTGGGCAGAACTGGCCTAGAGGAATAACAGCAGGTGTTAAAGGAAGGAAATTAACACCAGAAAGCTTGGTTCTACTTTGGTAGGAAGGGTGAGAGGTGCTGTCTGCCAGCTTCCATGGCATTTCCAGTCAGTTTAGAATAAATCAAGCATCTTGGAGAAATAAGAAAAGGAGACAGAAAGAAAAACTAATGAGAGTATTATGTGAAAATAAAGAATTTGCTTTTAGCAATCTGACTGGTCATCCAGGTAGAAAATGATTCAGAAGCACATGGATATCTCTTCAAGGTCCACCATGGGCCTTTACTTAAAAAGCTGCCTCCATATTGGGAAACACAATATGTGGCTTCACATTTGGGCCTCTCTTTCTACATATCCTCTGTCATCATTAGGTCTCTCATGAACAGAGATGCAAAATACCCTAGCAGATCCATCAGTCACATGTTATTAGAGAAGGTAAGAGCAGAATGGAGAGTTTTCAGCATATAATAAATACTTCAAAGCAGTCAGATCTCCTCAATATGGACTCTCAAAACATGGAACAGTTCTCAGTGGGAGGTAGGAAGAAGCAGTTACATACCTGGAAGGGACCCATACTCACTGGAAGCCTTCCCAGGCCCAGGCTCTACTTCTTTATTCAAGTCTTGAACCAGGGGGAGGGAAAGACTCTTGGTGAATCTTCTGGGTGTGAGACTCAGGCAGGGCCAACTAGAATTCTACATTCCCGCATAAAAGCCACGAGGTCCAACCTTTTTTGATGTACCTCAATATACCAAGACCTGCTCCCCACCTCTGTCTTCTCCAGTCACAGCTAGGTGGCGCCACACTGCCTCAAGCACTGAAAGATGAGTTCCAATCCAGCTGGCTGGGTCACTTCACCTCTCTACCTCAGTTAACTCATCTGTAAAGTGGGGGATAACAGCACCTACCTCAATCAAATGAGATGCTATCTGTAAAGCTCTCAGCACAATGCCTGGCATACAGCAAGTGCTTAATAAAGGCTTTGTTTCTCCTCCCTTTGTTAAGAGCTTAATTTGCAGGACAAGTGTGTTCCAAGGTCCACAATCCATCATTTAATGGGCACCAACCTACTGGGACCAGAAAGCAGAAGACAACAGCAAGAAATCTGGCTGGGGAAAAGAGAGGTCCCTGTCACCACCAAAAAGCATAGTAGTGAACAAGGGATCAAGCACAGCCCTGTCCTCATCACTAGCCTTGCCCCTCCCAAGCCAGAGAATGTGAAGAATTCCTGGGAGAGGGGGAGGGAGCTAGGCACCCTCGGTCTACTGGGTGCTGAGCCTAGAATCTACTTCTGCAGTGGCCTGAAGCTCCAAATGAAGCCCTGAATCCTCAGGGGTTAGGCCATGACAGGAGAAGTCACAATGACCTTTCTGTTTCTGCTTCTCCAGTGATCAGGTAAAAGAGAAGCAGTTCACATTTAAACACAGGGCACACAGGTTTCTTTACAAAGTGCTTTTCACCCAACACCACTGTGAGCAAAGTGATGAAATGACTGATTCTTATTCCCAGTTATTCTTATTTTTCCTCTTCCCAGATAAAGAAACTGAGGCTCCTAAAGATGAAGCTATACAATATGGCTAGGAAATGAAAGGCAAGACTGGCATCCAGGTCTCCTGACCTTATCCCATTTTTCTGGGTGTTCTGGAGTGAGCTCTAGCCAACCTTTCTGGCCAGCACCCCCCACCTATTCTGCTACCCAGCAGGCGTGCCTACTTTCTCCCTCCCCACCTTGCCCCCACACCCAGTACACACACGGCCTTCCCTCTCTCCCTTCACTTGGATAAATGCTATATGCTCTTTTAGGTTTGGCAACTAAGCCAACAGTGGTGCAAAGCATGACACTAAGCTAAGCTTAGAGGGAGTCCCAAAGGTGAAGAAGAAATGGTTCCTGTGTTCACAGGAGCCTGGGGGATGCAGAGAAGGTAAAGGGACATGTACAAGTCACCTGGGTACAAGTCCCCAGAGCCCGAGGAGCCCTTCCCAGCCACTTGAGACCCAGTGGCCCCACCTTTCACTGAGCTGACTCCCAGTTAACATGTGGCTCCCTAGCTACAGTGCGCTCTTCGAGGGGTGTCTCCAGCTCTTGGTATCTCCCACAGCACGGCGGAGCGCTCAGGAAGTAGTGTGGCATAATGGAAGGCCAATGGACTCAGGGACTGGCCTGGATCCAATTGTGGGCAATGACTTCTACCTGGTGAAGATCTCCATCCTTGGGCCTCCCTTCCTCATCTTTAAAGGGAAAGGGAGGGTACCTTCTAGCCCTCAGTTCTAGGATTTTGTGCTCCCATGAAATACTTGCTTACTGACTAACAAAGAACATAAATTAGCAAAGGAACCCAGCCAACTCCATCAACAAACAGGGAGCAGTTGGAACCAGCACTTTTCAAAGGACCAAGAAGAAATTCCCTGAGAGACGGCCACCTATAATAAGGGAAAGAAGAAAACAGTTTACAGGAAGATTTGGGGGATCCAATATTTTCTATAGGAAACCTAGGGAAAACCAGAGCATCATAGCTTAGAAATAAAAGCCTAGGCCTCAAACTCCTTTCTTAAGACTCTTATGATCATCTAGAGGCCAAGAACAAGTGGAGTGAGGGCTAGAGAGCAGAGAGAACCAATAACTAAGCTTCTAGTGACAGAAACCAAGTAAGGGGCTGGGAGCTGGAAGGCCAGGGAAGGCTGGGGTCCTCAGGAGAGAGGCTGTATCTACTTGCTGGTTTCTGGGGCAACCAGTCCAGCCCCTTATCTCCTTCACTTTTGTCACTGGAGCAGAAGGGAAAGGTAATTAGGTTAATTATTAAAGCAGCACCAGCTAGTGTCACTACCACTAATTGTCCATTTATCCAAGTTTTATAAACAGTCATTTTAATTGACATCAAGTTGGAACATGTCATTTGTGCTCCACTTGTCTGGCCCATGGATCAAGAACCTGAAGGACAAACGTTCCTAGGGTTCTAGATGTACTTCAGGAGGTATCTCCCATATCTGACACAAGAGCTGAAACCTTGCTTTTTTATCATAGATTTCACATTTAAACGCATCTAATAGAGGATAGGCAACCTTAGGTACTGATTATGACGCAAATAAGGTAACAGACATCCATCTAGCTCACTAAATACAACCCCAGATGGCAAGATGAAGAACCTTCCAAAGACTGAAAATGTTTTCCTGTTGGCAGACCCTCCTATCCACCAAGTCAAGACCCCAAGACACTCTGGCAATGGTATTATTGCAACTAACTCTCCCGCACTAGCTAAAAATTGAATTTTTAAAAGTGGAGAAGGGAAGGAAGGGGGAAAAAGCCCACTGCAAAAAGGACAGATTTGCTTTATTCACACCAGCCAGTAACCAAGATGCTGCCTGAGCCCAGAGCCACTTTTTTTTTTCCAACAAATTTATTTATTTATTTGTTTTCAACATTCACTTCCATAAGTTTTAAATTTTTTCCACCTCCCTCCCTTCTCCACTCCCCCCTCCCCAAGATGGCATACAATTTGATATAGGCCCCACAGCCACTTTTTTTTTTGAGGGGGAAGGCTGTGCAATTGGGGTTAAGTGACTTGCACAAAGTCACATGCCTAGTGAGTGTTAAGTGTCTGAGGCTGTATTTGAACTCGAGTCCTCCTGACTCCAGGGCCGGTGCTCTACTCATTGCTCCACCGAGCCGCCTCAACCCCCACAGCCACTTTTGAACCAAGACACTCAAGAAGACCCCAGTGACCCAGATCTGGGAGCTTGCAAGTCCCAATACTCCCCCTATCAATTTTAATCAAAGGAAAAAATTAAAAAGCATCAGGCCCCCATCTGCTGGGGCAGATGCTCATTAGGATAAAAGTCATAAAGATAATGTAGAGCAAATAAATAATAGTCCACATAACCCTCAGAAGAAAAATCCTCTGTTCTCTGTTTTCCCATTAATGAGCCAGGCTGCCAAATGCTGAGTTTCTTATGCTACTCAATGAGGCCCAGACTCAGGCCAAACAAGCCCCTCTGACAGATCCTCCCTCCTGGCTTCAAAGGCTCTTCTTCCTTGGACCCACATTCCTGATGGCCTCCTGGCACTAGCCTGGCACACGCTTCTCTCATGCTAGCGAAACCACAACTCTCACTATGCTTACACTTTAAGTGTGGATTCTAGTGGTCTAGTGAAGAGCAAACTGGACCAGTCAGAAGAATGAACTAACCAGGCAGGCAGGCAGGTAAGCAGCATTTATTGGGCAATGCCCACTAAGCACCTGTGAGAAGCTAACAAGCCCCTCCACCTAAACCCTGGGATCACTGTGGGCGGCAGTTTCCTATCTACAAAATGAGGGGTTTGCCTAGTTGATCTCTAAGATCTAATCTTCTAGTTCCAATTTTTCGGTTTCTGTAAGCCAATGGGCTAGAACTGAAGGCAGGCAGACCATGGTCTGGATAGTGCATAAAAGTACACGCTGGAAGAAAGGGCAAGAGGCAGCATGAAAAAGATGATACTCAGCTGCTTCTCTGGTGGCCCTGCTTCCCATCTCAATTTGAACCTCATGAGAAGAGAAGGGAATAGATCCAGATTTCCTCTAGAGCTCTGCCCACTCATCCTTGGCTGTTCATCCCAAGGCTGGAGGCCCCTGGATGCCTACTTGGCACGACAGGAGCTGCAGGAGCACACACTGGCCCTCTGCACAGAGCCCTGGACAAAGAAGCAGCCTACAGAGGCATGCTCAAAAGCCCAACCTGGAGGAGTAGGGTCACAGGCCAATTTCTCTTCCACTGAAAGTCACTGTTACAGCAGCTTCCTGACAAGCCAAATACTGGCATGCCAGAAAGAAAAATTCAGGTAAAGTCTGGGATGACCAAAAGTCTCTAGGAAACCCTCAGCAGGTCTGGGAATTCACTCAGCTGCAAAGGAGGGCAGGGGGAGTTTGGGGAGTCTCTGTTAAGTACTATATAAAGTAGAAAAAAGATACAGGCCACAGGGAAAATGCCATGTAGAGTCCTATCCTGAGAGAGGACAAGCAGTCATGGGAAGTTCTATGTAATCTGTGCCATTTTTTAAACGTCAGAAGTGGTCATTTGAAAGGAAATGAGAAGGTGAGAAAGGGCCCATGCTGATGTGGAAGTTGGTAGGTTAATTACAGGACAGAAAAGCTCAGTAGATAATCTCTACATAGCGGAGGCTATAGAAAATGGAGATAACCAGTATATCTCTGCCAATGTCAAGTGCCTTCAAATCCTGGCGACCAGACCTCCTGTCCCTGGGGCCACCTTGCCTGCTCTCATGAAGGAAGCCTGCCTGGGCTAACCAGCTGGAGCCATCTGTAAGGGGAGCCTCGTCCCTACATCCTGAACACTACACAGCAGTGTTCAAATACGAAAATGGGGCTAATTTCTGTCAGACCCCTGGGGGTGGAGGAGGAGATCAGGAAATGGGGGAAAGGAGTCACTGGAGGCGAGGAGGGGAGAAAACCAACAAGCAGCTGCTCCGAAAAGCTAAATGCCAAGGAAATATAGATTTGCCCAGAGTGGAGGAGCAGGAGGTGCTGTGTGGGGTGGTGAAGGCAGATGTCTGGAACAAAGCAGGGTGGAGGGGAGCTCTGCTGGGTTGCCTGGCAGCAAGTGACTATCTTCCAGCAAGGAGTTCCACGTGCCATCCACCAAACCATATAGGACTAACTGGCCAGGAGGGACTCAGCAGCTTAGGCTCTGTTCCCAACCACCAACTGGGGAAACCAGAGGCTATGGCATGTGCCCCAACATGGCATGGTCTATCCAGCAGAAGAAAAGAGAAATGGAACCTTGGGAGATGAGAGGACACTGAGGCCTCCCAGGTGAGAATGGAAGAGAGCCAATGCTGTTCCTTGGCAGGATCTCCGACCTTCTCACTTTCTCTGCTGAGTGTACGGATCCCCAGGCTCTCTCGAAACAACCTAATGACGAAGAGCAAATCCCAGTGCCTGTTCCACTGGAGAGATCCCGCAGTGCCATTGCTCTCGGTGCACAGACTCTACCCATCTGACTAGAGGAGACAGGTCAGTAAGCTACTCAGATTCCCAAGGCCTTCCTTAAGAATACTCGATCCATTTTGTGCCATGTGAAGTAAGCTAAGCCAGCACCCTGGAGCTCTTGTCCCTCTTCCCTCCCCCTGCCTCGGAAGATTCCAAGGCATTTGGAAGCCGCATATGCTGGCAGCGCCAGAGGGTTGGAGAGGTGTGCGTTAAGCTCCTAATTGAATCACAGGATCTGCCTCGTGAGTGTCTCACCAACCATAACATGAACAAGACACCTTATCATTCGATTAGGACCACTGCTGAGCCCATCATCTCTACATTATGAAACAATTGGTTTAAATTTAAAGGGGGTGGGATGGGGGGAGTGGTATGGAAAGGTAGACAGGAAGCAGACTTCTAAATGAGTCAACCACTAGATTTTGTTATTTAGTAGTCTCCTCGAAGTCTATTAGGAGTTAGGAAATCCTCGCAGAGCATTTTCAGGTAAACACCATGACAAAGAGCTAAGAAGCTTTAATATCACCTACGGGCAGCCAACACAGGTGCAGAAGCAGGAAGCTAGGTTTGCTTCCCAAGTCATGAAGGAATCACTTTCTTACCTGCCAGAACTCTATTAACAGAGGAATGAGTGGCCAACCCAGGCTGTCCTCGTTCATGGAAAATTCCAGCATAAGGCAAGTACTCCGGCAGCAAGAAACGCCTGCAGAGAAAAGTCATCACATAAAAAATCGACCATGGACTACTCATTACAAAACAAGTGGGATCTTCATGGGCTCACCTACTAGGCCCAAAGGTCTGAGGCTCTAGGGACCTAATGCCATGCTGGAATTGGACAGGGCCCCAAGAACTTCTCAAGCTGATGATGATCATGATAAGAATGACAGCAATTCACAATGATTTGACATTTTAACATTTACAAAGTACTTTTCATACATTATCTAATTTATCTTCTATCATATCTCAGTTTTTTTCTCTGCTTTTCCTAGTTGAATAAAGCTTCTCCCTTATTGTTTCCCCTCTCTAAATTACCTTCAATTAAAACATCCTGTAAGTCTACTGTCAATTTCCAAGATGGTAGCCTGCAGTTCACCAAGGGAGGAAGGATCCCAGTGAGTCCCTGAATACCTGAACTAGAAGACATCTTAGGGATCACCCCTTCCAAGCTCTCTAGGGATGGATATGGAAACAGACTCAGAAAGAAGTGACTGGCTCAAGGACACATATAAAGTGTATGAAAAAGCTGGGGTGAGAATCTAGGTGTGTGGCATCCCACCTGTGGGCTCTTCTTCTACCTCCTCTGCCACTTGGATACAGGGCTAAATAATTCCAAACACTACTAGTCCAGGGGTCAGAAATTAACTTTAGGGGAAGGCAGGTAGCACAGCAAGTAAGAGCACCGGCCCCAGAGTCGGGATCCCCTGGGATCGAATTCAGGCTCAGACACTTAGCACCACACCCAAAAATAACTGGCTGTGTAACCTTGAGCAAGTTACTTAACCCCAATTGCTTAAAAAAAAAAAAAGAAATTAACTTTAACATTTCTCTTTGGCTGCCTACACAACTCTTACCTGGGGACAAAGCGTCCAAGTGAAGGAGCAGACATCCTTGCATTACGTGGTGCTCGGTGCCGAGATCTGTCTCCATTGTCCCTGAAAGAGAGGAAAAAAACCAACAAATTAAGGGAATCACTTGAGTCAAATCACCTTCCAGGCCAAAGAGCAAGGACCTGACACAAGCCCCTCTGGGTAGGAGAAGATTCCATGATTACTCTCTGCTCATGACCTCTCTACAAACCTCATGAACCCCAGACATATTTGGACTTTCCAGAGCAGTGTGCCTACAAGACTTCTAAGCGCCTTACCAAGCACCTTTATTAAATCATTAGAATAATCATTAAACACATCTCAGAACAAGACAGAGGAGCAAGAGGAGGAGAGGCTTTCTATGGCCGATAATCCTGGAATTTTGTCAAGTCTCAATTTGGAGTCAAGTATGGTGTCTCCAGAGAACTGCCACAGGACAGACAGATTTCTTTTCCTGGATTAAATCAGGCAAAATGACTTCAGTGTCAGGGGCTCCTGAAGAGGAGAAAAATTACCTCATCAATTCCACTTAAAATCTGACTCCCTCTTGGGATTCATTTTAGTCCCTGGAATAGATATGAGAATGAAAAGGGCAATTCTTATAGAGAGTAAAACTGGAGGCGACCAATGGGGGACCTTAAGACTGCTAGAAAATGCAATGCTAACTCAGGTCACTTGGACTGAAGGGAAAAAGAAGACAATGGCTAATGTTCTTTGAGGATCACCGGCTACTTTTTGTCCTCCCTTATCAAGCATCATGATAAGAAGTGTTGGGTTTGTGGCTGGGAACTACCAAATCCTGTTTTCTCCCACTGTAGCATGCTAGAGGGATGCCCTAAGTGTGTGTGGGGGGAGGTGCACATGCCATCTTGCCCTTGAATCACTGACTGGTAGCCACAAGTGAGAAGGGCCAAGATACCAAAGATGGCTTTGTGTTTTCTTCCAATGAAAAGCCAAAAGTAAAGAGGTCTAGCTAGACTGAAGAATTAATTAGGGCCTAACCAGCTTTACAGAATAAGTGAGCCTTTCTGAGGCAAGGTGGACCACCCCAGTTTCTGAATTCCTTCCTCTGGGTTCAACCAGTAAGATTCTGCTGGAGCTGGCCTGTAGCCAAAATTTAAAGCTCCTCTTAGATTTTGAGGATCCCCAGGGGAGATCTCAAAGCCTAAAAGAAAAAGCCCATCTTGGTTCTTGTTCATGGGTACAATGTAGCCCTTACAGATCAACAGCAGGAAATGGGAAGCCTATCCATTAACCAGTCTGGCTGTTAGTACTTCATCTTTGCTTCCCAAAAACACAGTGCTGCTCTTTCCCTCGGACCTTGCAGCCCTGCAGACAGAAAGTAGAAGGAGGGACCAGGACGGAAGGGGCAGGCCACAGGGGAAGTGAAAGATACCTCAAACAACTACAGAGAACCACTGCCAAGCCAATCGACTTATCCAGTTGCTCCTTGAGACGGGTCTGTTTTCTCATAATTATATTTCAAAACCTATTAACAAAATTTGCTGGACAATTTCCTTCTGGCCCAGAGTAAAAATTTTAATCTGCCTTCCTTTAAGTCTCAAACTTACTAATGAGTAAATAGTTCTGCTAGCATAATTCAGGGGACCTGCCAGAGAAGTCAGTTCACAGCCTGACAGCAGTCCTTGCACTAAAGACACCATTCTGATGGTTGGGTTAAAAACCATGAGAAAACAGTTCGACCCTGCAACCAGAATCTCAGATTTCTGGGTGAAGGAGAGAGAGCTCGGGCAAATGGCTCTGTGATTCCTTTCACAAATCAGTCAAGGGAAGAATTTTCTATGTCTCTATGTCTCCAAATAAGATATATATTCAAACTCTGAGGAGATGATCACAACCTTTTGCTCTCTGGTGTTAAAAAAAGATTGTCATTATTCTCTATTTATTCCTAGCAAGGACAAAAAAACAGTGGCCAAATAACCATCATTTCTTGCTCTTATGGCCATTTTTTTTAATACATCATAAATCCTACAAGATATTTAAAGATGGTTGGCACAGTCGAGAGCAGAAAAGTCAGATTACTTGAAGGTAACATCCTAGCTGTATTGATGCTTATATATACAAATCTAAGAAAATATCAACGTCTTTTTGACTTGGTTTCTCCCTCCTACAGAAAATAAACACTACCAGCAGACTGTGGCTCTTCAGTACTTTGGAATTCCTGGGGAATGCTTCTGCATAAAAAGAAGATAATGCTAAATGATACCAATTGGCTTGGGAACATGAAAAATCACAGCCTGAAGGCTAAGCCAAGATCTATAAGCAAAGAGTGATAAGAAAACAATGATGGATACAGTAGATGGAGCTGACTGGTAGCTGCCCAAAATATCAATGCATCTCCCTAGGTTTATTTAATGTTTTTATTAATAATGAGGAGGTAGAAGATAAATGGCATTTTAATGAAATGAACAGAAGATTTCACATTGAGAAGTGATAAGAACTCTTAATCCCCGAACTAAACAGAGTGATCAGAAAACTGTGACACACAGCAAACAGATACTGCAGCAAACAGACACTGATGAGTATAGAGGGAAGAGTCTAGAGTTAGAGGGCCTGAGCTAAAATTCCTGCACTGCCTCTCCCTGTGTGACTTCACTGGGCCTCAGTTTTCCTGCAGAATGAAGGGCTGGTACTCAATGACTCTTTAGGAATCATCCAGCTCTAAATCTATGTGGTGTAAAACAGGTGGGAAGAGTAAATGAAGTCATTCTTAGAAAAATGAATTAAAAAAAACTCAAACATTGATTGTTCAAGAAGGACCCTAAATACAATCCTGACAAAGGGAGCCAATCCTTTAATCAATAAGCATTGATTTATTTATTTTTCTGGAAGGGAGGAAGGCAGGGCAATTGGGGTTAAATGACTTGCCCAAGGTCATACGGCTAGTATAAGTGTGTCAAGTGTCTGAGGCCAGATTTGAACTCAGGTCCTCCTGACTCCAGGGTCAGTGCTCCATTCACTGTGCCACCTAGCTGCCCCCAATAAGCATTTATTAATCACTTGTTTTGTACTAGGGACAGAAGACAAAACAGGCCCTGACCATTTTGGGGGTTTCTATTCTCTCTGGAGAGACAAGAGGTACATAGAGAACTCAATTCAAAAAGGTAGAAGGTAGAGAAGACTAGCCATTGGGGGGGATCAGGAAAGGCTGCATGTGCCTCTGAGCTGAACTTCTAGATGCAAGAGAGGCCCAGAGATAAAAGACGTAGCCCAGTGTGACAGTACCACAGACTGGGTGAAGGAGAATGAAATGTAGGAAGGCTGGGAAAGTAGGGGCACCAAGTTGTCAAGGGCATTAGATGGCAAAGAAAGCAGCTGATCTCACTCCTAGGGATAACAACCACTGAAGTGACTGAGTTGGGGAGGGCACAGTCAAGCCCGTGCTTTAGGAAAATGGCTTTGGCAGCTGTCTGGAAGACAAGCTGAAGATATGAGAGACCTGAGGCAAGGAAACAATGAAGAAACTATTGTAAGAATCTAGGCAAGCTGTGATGAAGGCCTGAGCAAAGGTGAAGCTCCAGGAAGGAGAGAAGGGGACTGGCCAAAGTAACATTAGGTCGAAGCAACACAACTTGGCACTTAACTGGATGTGTGGGGTGAGGGAGAGGTGAAGAATAGTGGTGCCATTGAGAGAAATAGGGAATTTTAGAAGAGGAGTGGGTAGGAAATCATGAGCTCTCTTCTGGACATGTTCAAGGTGAGATACATCTGGTTTAAAATGTCCAACAGGCAGTGGTGATCAATGTGACCAGGGCTCTGGAGACACTCTGGGGCTGGATATTCAGATGAGGCACATGTGTGATAATGAAACCCTGGACAGCTAAGGAGGCTGCCAAGTGAGTGAATGTACAGAGAAGGGGACCCAAGGCTAGAGCCTAGAGACATGAAAAGGGGGCAAAAGTGGACAAAAACCCAAGCAGGAGGGTACTCAGAAGGAAGAAGAAGGACTAAGAAAAGGTCACTGGCAGGTATGGCCAGAGCGAGTTATGAAGTCAGAATCCAGGTCAGTCTGCAAGCATTTATTGTTTACTAGGCATCAAGTACTATGTTAATAAGCATTTAGAATAAAGACAAAGGAGAACACAGAAGCCCCAAGAAGCAATAGGTCTAACTGGGCAGATGTCAAATAAACCCCACCGATAAGAGAAGATGTCTACTGTGTAAATGGGAGGTAATAGGGGGAGGTGGGACAGGAAGAGCCGCTGGAGGAAGGAGACAGAGTGCCTATAGATGCAAGAGGAATGGCAAGTAAGAGGGGTGAGGTGGAATTCAAGAACAGCTGGAGGACATGAGAGATTGCACTGGGGCCAGGGAGTGCAGGGCTTTCCATGTCAAGGAGAGCACTTTCCATTTGATTCTGGGGAGAGAATGGAGCTTCTGAAGTAGGAAAGGCGACATAATCCTACCTGAAATCCTACCCCCTCCCCCAGTGAGCAGTGGAGTGGAGGCTGCACGGCAGGATCACAAGGCCTGGCACACTGGTCGGAGGTGCCAGGAGCCGGGCACCAGAGTGGAAGCCATGTGATCAAAGAGAACAAGAGAGCTTGGGAAGGTGGAAGCAACAAGCTTTGACACCTGATTGGATCTGTGGAGCAAGAGGGAGGCCTTGAGGGCAACACAGCAGGATCAAGTCTAGATGACTGGAGGGATGATGGCAGCCTCAACAGTGACAGGGAAGTCCAGAAGATGGGATCTGAAGGGGAAGAAATGAGGTTGGGTTTCTGATACAAAGAGCTCACCCAGTCCAACATTTTTAAAAGGTAGCTGGAGATTTGAAAGTGGGACTCAAGAGAGCAGCTAGGACTAGGTCTACAGAGATGATGGGTGAACTCATATGAGCTGATGGGCTCTCCAAGTACCAACAACAGTAAGAGCACCCATACAGTGCTCTGAGGTTGGCAAAGTGCTTCCCAAGCTTCTTATTGGGCCCTCACAACTCTGAGAGGCAGATGCTATCATTGGCCCCATTTTATAGATGAGGAAACCAGAGCAGGCAGAAGATAAGTGACTTGATCAGGATCACACAACTAGTCAGTGTCTGAGGTTGAATTTGAACTCAGGTCTTCCTGATTCCTAGCAAGACAATATAAAGGGAGATCAGAATGAAGATCAAAAGCCTAAAGGGACAGGTCAGAAGAGAGTTCAGAACAGAGAGAAGGAAACTCTCTGGGCCTTAAATATTAGAGTACAGACATCTCAGGGCAGAAAAGAAGCAAACAATAGAGCACCGATAATGCACCCTCTATCTACTCAGCAGTATGCTAAATTGCTGGGAACACAAGAACAAAAGTGAACCGGGGCCTGCCCTCAGAGAGTTTATATCCTGCTAATCTCTGCATAAATTCATGCCGAACCAAGTGCTGAAGCTGAGGGAGAGCCTGCAGGTGGGCAGTAAAGATAATGACTGATCATGACATATGTAGAAAGGGAAGTTGTATGTCATAGGTAAGGGGAAAGACATGACTTGCAATAAAAGGTAAAAAGGACAGCAGGGCTGGAACATGGACGTGCTGGGAAACTGCACATTCAATGAGTCTCTCGACAACACATACCAGAGCTCTGGGGAAGGAGAGGAAGAAAGTAAGACAGGCTGAATGCCAGGAAGGGACTTCCTAATCAGGAAATGCCTGGAAAGACTGTTTGCTAGAGGGAAACAGGGAAGATTGAAGCGTTGGGGCTAGATGTGGAGCAGACCAAATAGCCTGGAGGGGTCCTTCCAATTGACAGGTAAAGGTCACAGTGAGAGGAGCCTCTTTGGACCTGCTCCCCCACCTCAGAAACCTTACTGTGATCCTTTCTCAAGAGAAACTTCTTCAGGGAAACACCAGAGAAATCCTCATCAATTGACGAGGCAAGGCTGCTATAAGCCAGCAGGAGAGGAGTTGGCTGGGTTATTAATGGCTTTCCTGGGTGTCGAGCTGTGCACAGTTCTGATTACCTCTCAGAGGGACACTGGGGAAGGGTAGGAGGGCAACAATAAAAAAGCCTTTATGAGACAAAAATCGCCCTTCAAACAATCAAGAACTCAAGACAAGTGCTGAGTCCAAGAACATTCATCTCCAAAACAAGAGAAAACACAGCAGCAGCTCTCCTGCTCAGGGCTTGGGAGTAATTGCCTCCGAGAGAGGCTGTAATATAAAGGAATGAGAAATAAACCTCTGGCTCAGCCTGCTGCCTGTGTCCTGACCAGACAGTCAGGTGCTCACTGTTTCTGGCTGACAAACAGCTCTTGGCCGAACCTTTTTAAAAAAAAAAAAAAAAAAGGGAGTTAAAGGGAACAAAAAAAAAAAAAAAAAAAAAAAAACCACCACCACCAACACCAACATTATCCTTCTGACTGCACATGGCTGAAAATGTGGAAAATTAATCCAGTCTTAATAAGGAAATTCAGAAATAAAAAGACCTCCTCCTTGTATAGCTACACTCTGTCCAGCCCACCTCCCCCATCCTGGGTTAGGAGTCCTGGCTAATGTGGCCAGCACATCTCACTGTCCCAAACTAAATGGCACAAAGACCTGGAAGGAGCAACCTGCCATAAGGCTTCCTTTTCCTTAGGAGCCTTAACTAGGGGAGGCTCTCCTAGAACAGAAGAAATTCTTTGTCTCCGGAGATCAGTCACATTAGGTAAAGAAAATGAAAACTACCATTTACACGTTGGGCCCCTCACTTTCCATACTTTTTTCATTTAATCAGCATACATTATGCAACAGTTTAAGCTCTTATTATGCTCTTCCTATTAAAAAATAAATTCTCTTTAAGTGATTACTATCTGAAGGGGGGAGGGAGGAGATCTAGGCCTTCTTTCCTTCTATTTTATCCATTCCCAATCCCCTCATCCCATCCCCTCTTTCCTTAAAGAACAATGTTCTTATGGACTCAGTCCACAAGGGGAAGGTGCTTTTCTAAAGTTGCCCAACAACTAGTAGGAAATCCCTAATGAAAGGCTAGGACTCGACACACCAGCTACTCCTCAGCCACTTTCAAGACACAAGGCGTACCTTTGTTAAAGCACGAGTTTATTTAGCACCCACATGTATTATCTCATTGTTCCTCACAAGAACCCCAGGAGGTAGGTGCTGTTAGGATCCCCATTTTACAGATGAAGAAACTGAGACCAAGAGAGGTTCAGTGATTTCCTCAGGGTCACAAAGCTGCCAAGTGCTGAGGCAGGATTTGACTCCAGGCCCCTCTGCCACATCATTTTAACCCCTGGGCTAATGGACCAACAAAGAATCTGCAAACAATCCCACGCTGATAACACCACTGGAGAAGCCACTCATTCTCCTTGTAAACTTCATTAGTTCACCATTAACTGCAGGAAAGGACTGAGGGATAAAAGAAAGTGGCTTGTCAGGCTCCCCCCTCCCCCTTTCCTTCCTTACTAATAAGGCTGGAAAGCTAAATGTTAATCTCCTAGAGATCAGCTCCAAAGGGCCGAAAGCTTAGAAAAAACAAGTCAGAGAGAAAATGAACAAGAAGCTGCAAGGGGTGGAACATCCACAGAAGATAATGCTCTTGAGAAAAGCCTTTATAGTTAAGACTAATGGTCAAAAAAGGGGGATGGCAGGTTGTTTTTGTCCCTCCTACTTGGAACACCACAATCACTGGATACATGTGGCTGCCAGGCTGCCTAACTCCAAGTCAGCCTGGTACAGCCACAACACTGAAAACACGACCTTTCCTCAAAGCCTCACCCATGCTTGAGGCTCTCAAGAGCCCCCGGGTTGGACACTAAAGGATGAGAGGGAATCCTGACTGTTTAAAGCAGTTTGTATCTAAAAGTAATTAGACAATATTCTGCCCAGAAACTCAGATGGGGCAACTCTCTGTCCCCTTCCTTACCGGCCAGCCATTTACTTAGCATCAGAGCAGCCACTCCTGCCCACATCATCAAGTAGGTAGGATATTCTTAGCTTTGGAAATTCAAGAGAACAGCATAGGGAGGCAAGCCACACCCTACCATCTTTACAAATATTTCATTTTATCATCACAACAAACCTGAGAGGCAGGTGCTGTTATCTTAATTTTACAGAAGAGGAGACTGAGGCAGGCAGAAGTTAAATCACTTGCTCTGGATGACACAGCTATTAAGTATCTGAGATTGGATTTGAATTCAGTTCTTCCTGACTCCAGGTCCAGGGATCTCTCCACTCTATCACCTAGCTTCTCATTCAGAAATATTTCTCTTAAGGCCTACAGTTTCTCCCACTGGTGAGTCCCTCCAGGAGCCTGCTCTGTGGCAGGGCCCTGATCTTCTCCTGCCCAGCCCCGCCCCCCACCCCTCCCCCCAGCCCTGTTCCTGGCTTCTAGACTTCAGAAGCATACCCACCTTTACTTTGGGTTGGCTTCCCGAATGAGAATGCAACCTCTCAGCAGGCAAGGCTTACATCTCTATCCTCAGTATTCAATACAGTACATGGCACACAAGTAAGAGCTTAATAAATGCTTGTTTCCTTCCTTCCTTGGGAATACCCTGTAACACCACCAACAACACACATACAGGATTTCTGGGTAGGAGAAAAGCAAATACAAATGGTGGGATTGGGGGGAAAAAAGTTAAGATATTATAATGGACTAAGAAGATTCATCTCTCAGCTGAAGAGAGAGCATCTCTCTCACGGGTATATATCGTCTCCAAGCAAAAGTACAAAGACCAGATCCCACATCAGTCATGTTAATCAAGCTAGCACTTCTGCTACCCTGTACTCAGGAGCAGCAGTTAGGGAGCCTAGTGGACAGAGTGCTGGGCCTGAAGGCAGGAAGACTCTAGTTCCAATCCTACTTCAGACATTTACTGGCTGTGTGACCTTGAAGAAGTCACTTGACCTCTCTCAACCACAGTTTTCTCATCTATAAAATGAGAATAATAATTACACCAACTTCCCAGGGTTGTTGTGATGACAAAATGAAACACTATTTGTAAAGTGCTTTGCGAATACTATTAGCTCTATTATTACTGCTGGTGTTTTTGTCATTGCTGGTAACTGTTTCCAAAAGTTCAATCTAACTTACAATTGTGTATGTGTTGGGATGATAATACCGCGTACCTCTAATGGCTACTTTGTGGATCAAATCAGAAAATAATTATATGAAGTGCTTTACAAACCTTAAAGTGCTGTCTGAATGTCAGTTAGCAACACCACCATTCTCACCATCACCATAATAGTGATCACCATCAATCTAGGCTACCTCCTGAAGGGGAGAGCAAAGATGCTTTCTCTGCCAGCAGCAGAGGAGGGAAATATGGTGGAAGGGTGATTTGGGCTTTGTCTTTAGTTTTGGGGCTGCCACTATCAAGAGAAATGCAAGCAAGAAAAAAGTTACATGTGACCTGTGCCTTGGAGCTCTCCTCCACTCAAAGGGATGATAGCAATGAATAAAAGGGCAATGAGGCCTAGAGTTTTTTGCCCCCCTACATTCTTGGAAGTGCCCTGGGCTTAAGAGAAGAGGGATAACGGCACCAGTCACAACGCCCCACAATCTTCCCACTTCTCCAGAAAGCCTTATGAGGCCACAGCTAAAGGGCCACAGAGGAGATCTCCTGCAGCAGATCAAAAACCTGCCTGAGTCAAGACGTCAAGTTCTTGGGCTGTGACCAACAAGAAATCTGCAATCTTTCTCCTTCTCACTGTGGATGAGACAAGAGAGATGGATGGCAGGAATTCTGGGCAAGAAACTACTTTTGCATATAGACATGGTCATCCATCTGGAGTCCAGGAAGACATGCCGCTGTCCAGCTTCCAAAGTTAGCCTCTCTACCCAAGGGTCTGCTTCCACAGTAGATTTATGGACCTTAACTGTGTTTCTTGCTAGAGACTCTAAAAGGTTTTGGACACTATTGGACCCAAACATTAAAATCTTGTTGGTTTTTTTTCACAAGAACTCATTAACTTGTACCACTTTTCTCATTTTGAAGGCAAGAGGAGTCAGGAGACATAGTTTATCAGGTGAGATCAAAGTGAGGAGGAGCGGGGAGGAAAGGGGTAAAAGAATGACCCAAGAATTAGTGAGATGGAGCAATGGAGAGAGGCAGTTTTAAAAAATTAGGGGAAATAGAGTCAGGGGTGTGAAACTATACTATGACAGGCAGCCCCCAAGAGGATCATGGGAAAAGAAAAAAGCTATGGGGCACTGTTCTGACACATATGCCATGCTGTGCCACAGTTTTAGAAGCCTCTCAGCCTCCTTCCGCACATTCCCCATTACGCTTCCAACTGGGGAGCCTCTAAAAGACTTCCAGAGAAGAGCAGCCGACAGCAGGGGGTAATACTCAGTGTTCACTGGTCTAAACAAGGAGAAGAGCTGTGCATAGTGAAACCAGTCTCAACCAGCCAGCATCCTTCCTTAGTAGATCTGGACTTGTGGTGTGCTGCACACTGACTAATACAAAGGATCTATTAAAAACAAGATTATAGCCCTTGTCAGCCCAACAGGGAAAGCAAGCCCTCACGGGGAGAGATTCAGGACGGGCATCAGGCAAACTAGCTTCTTCCTACTAACCAAGAAGAAACAAAAAGAAGGCCTCAAAAAAAAAAATACAAGAGATCAGTATGAGAGCTGCACTCTGGTTGTGC
Source organism: Petaurus breviceps papuanus (assembly GCF_028583685.1). NCBI lineage: Eukaryota > Metazoa > Chordata > Mammalia > Diprotodontia > Petauridae > Petaurus > Petaurus breviceps. The sequence continues at coordinate 36,853,099 of NW_027185804.1, forward strand.
TGAACAAGAAAGAAGACAGAGCAGAGGTGGGTTGTAAGGAGCAAGGGGAGGAAGCTGTCTGGCAAAGGGAAATGGTGGGGAAGGAAGGGCAAAGGGAGGAGGTGGCAACAGGAGCGGAGGGGGTGGGGGGAAGAATATTTTAAGTTAAATACAGAACTCTATTGTGAAGGACAAGTCACGAGGCAAGGTACAGCTCAAAGGCACGGGCTCTGCCTTTTCACCATCAGCAGAAGGTAACTCAACAACCCAAGGCAGCAGGGGAGGAGGGCCTGCTAATCCCCAGCATTAATTCCAACTTCCTCAGGAGCAGAGAAGAAAAGACACACACAAGCTTGTCATAGGCACCAACTTGAGGCAAGCTCGGCAGGTCTGATAGAGCTGCTTCTGTGAATGGACTTCACTACTTGAAAAATACTATCAACAGGGGAACACACTTGCCTGGTACTCGCCTGGCTGGGGAATGGAAAGAGTTGGCTGCCCCTCTCTGCCAAGAGTGCCACTGTCAAATGTCCCCAAGGATGGATGGGAGGGAAGCCTGGCTCCTTCCGGGCTCTGATTCTTTTAGCTCCCCACAAAGAGCCGCCTAACAGACTTCTGCCCACCCCACCCCAGCTGCTTCAGGAATGCCACTGTCATTCCTACACTTCCCACCCTCATTTATGTCTTATACAAACAGGGTCACAATGAAAGGGGAGAGATGCTTTTGCTCCCAAGTGTACAATTAGTGGAACACGAAATTCCATAGGAAAAAATTTCATAAAGACTGTCTTGATCCCTTCATCCTCCCCAGCAAAGGAGTTTCTGCTCTATATCAGAGAGTTAAGTTCTCAGATGGCTCCCAAGGGGTGAGAAGGGTATTCCTGAACCCCTACAATCTGCCCCAATTCCTATGAGGACAGGAAAGAAGGAACAAAGCAAAGGATGGTACTCCATTCCCAATTTACTAGATCAACACATGAAAAGGATGGAAAGAAAAGACGAATGGGAGGAAAGAAGAGGATTGCTTTTCTGGGACCATCCTTTCCTCCTATCGTTTTCCAAACAGCAGATCCTAAGAGACAAAAAGACGAAAATAGCTCAGATATTCTGCCTTCTTTCTCATTCTGGATAGTGCTTTGAGACTACCTAAATAAGAGTAATGAAAACAAAGGCCAAATGTCCAAATTAGAAGCAGCCAGGAAAGCTGACTTCCAGGAAGGAAGGGATCACATGATGAATGGATGGAAAGGTCAAGAGCAGCAAGATAAAGACTAGAAAACAGGAGAGTGTGGCCTTCTGGCACAGCCACTCTGGCAAAGGAAGAGGGAGATCTCCATGATTAAATTCCCTAAGACGCCTGGCCAACCTTCCAAAGCTTTCTTGAGGGCAGGAGTTGGAGAAAGTCTAGGCAAGATAAACAGGGCCTTCAAGGGGGAATCTGATGAAGGCTACCAGGGCACAAGATCCTCCTCCTGGAGAAAGGCAGTGACCCTTTCTTTTCTCTCTATCTCAGTCAAGCTGGGAAGAAAGATGTGTCCAAGCAATGCCAAGTTAGCTAATCAGAAACCTTTCCAAAGTCAATGGACACATGTAGGATGGAAGATGGAAATCCTGTCTCTAACTCCAGATATCTTTCTTCCAATCTGATCTTTGCCCAATCAGTTAGCTCTTCACACCAGCTGCACTCCAATTTCCAGGGACAGGAGTGATCTAACTGTGCCAATTAAAAAGGTACTGAAGGTAGGCTAGCAACACTGTCCCTCATCCCACCTACAAAATGAATGAGGGGTCTGAAGTAAAGCCCCAGAATAAGAAAGAGCCATCATGCCTGAATAGTGGCGACTTGGAAGAGACTGCAGCAAAGGATGGGGGTGGGGAACAAAGCAGGCCAGGTATGTACTTACTCAAAGTCCTCAAACTCCAAGTCGTTTCCCTCTACTGATGGGCCTTGGTTGTCTGAGGAAGAAGAGGAGGTGGAAGAACGGAGACGATTCTGTTGGTAGCGCATGGAGCGCTGGCGAATACTGTCTCTTCGAGAAAGATATTGGATCATCCTCTGGGCGTAGTATGCAGCAGGAGATAACCTGAGAGAAAGGGAGATGGACAGATACAAACTAGCACTAAGGACAGCTACGGCTCTTCCATGCCACCTGCCCAGCAGAAGCTACCTCCAAAGACCTCTAGGGTGATGGCTCTCCCATGGACCAGTGGGGTCCCTCACGCTTCTATTCAGAGAGGTCACAGACCACATCTGCTGCCAGAGCTGCCAAATAAAGAGCTAAAGGATGACCATTTCTTCTTGGCATGTCCCAAGGAGCCAGCCACACTTGCAGAGGTTTTCCAACTATCTTTCCAACCTCAGATATTTGCTTCTCTTTAGAATCCCAGCACTCTTGCTACTGACTATCCAAAGTAGCCTGAGAGTCAAAGGGCAGAAAGACTTCTTTGTCCCTTGAGGAGAGGAAGGGCACTAAAGAACAATGGCAGTGAACTAGATGACAGCCAATTCTTCTCTCCTTCTTCAGGATCTTTCCCAGAAAATAACTATCTTGCTCATGGGTTCTTCTCCATCTGACCTGGTGCTGCTCTTCAAACTGTGACCCTCCCTGCTACCTGTCTCTCTTCTCTATACACACTCACTCAACCATACCTTCTAGGGTTGTAGATCTGGGTTACCTTATAGTGAGTGAGGGGGAAGGGAAAGAAAAATATATTAAATGACAGCATCGAAGGAGGCTATGAGAAATCTCAAATTCTAAAAGTGTCTATGCAGTCACTTGAAAATTAAGAGAAAAGCATCTGCAAAGGCACTTGTAGCCCTCACACTATCTCACAGCTTGGATTTAGTCTATAGGAAAATCCTTGTGGAAAACATGAACTTGGCCAAAGGAGTCCAAGAAAAACTTGGTGGTAGATTTGACTGTGGCTCAGAAATGTCTCTGTCACTGAGGGATTTATCTACCTGGACAATAATCAGATGAAATTTTCTAGCAGGGAGGGTTGACAACCTCTAGATGTTTTTGAAAGTTCATAACCATAGAATAATATATATGCTGCATTAGGCACTTTGGGATCTAAGTTGCCTTTGTACAACAGGTAGAGAGAATGAACAGATCTATTGACCAAGAAGATCAATTTATAAGAAAGGCTTCTTACAACTTTCTTAATTCCCCCAGGAGCCTAATTCCATGCCATCCGCAGTGAGAAACCAGAGAATCCTGAGCTTCTCAAGAGAAAAAGAACCAAGATGCAATTGTTTCTACCCACCACAAGTCATTCAGAATTCTGTGTTCAGGAGCCATTTTGGAATCTCTCAACTCAGAGGATGGAAAAGAAAGAAGCAGAAACCAGCTTTGGAAGTAGGGGGGAACAGAACTAAGTGCTTTTAAAAGAGCTACCTCCCAACAGTTCCTGGGGACAGATTCCCATCATTCAAAGTCTCACCTCAACTATCATGCAAACAAATAAGCAGTAACAAGGCTTACCCGAAATTACTTCAGAGCTGCTTTACTCAGAACCTACTCACTGTGTGCTAAGAGCTCTCTAGACTAATGAATGAGAGAAAAAGCATTTAAGTGCTTGTCATGTGCCAGGCCCTGTGCTGGTGGTACAAACACAAGAGAGAAAGAAAGTCAGCCCAAGAAACCAAGCAGCAGGGGCAGAAAATTCTTGACAAAACAAGAAAGCAAGTAAATTCTAGCATTACCTTTTAGGGCCTATGAAAGGAGGCAGGGAATTCAAAATGCTGAGAAAGTGGCACACGAGGCCTTTAATTTGAACCTCATCTATCTGTTAAAGCTTTAACATTAGAGAAGGAAGAAATGAAAACAGCTTGTGATGAGCTAATACCATCCCTAAGAATTTAAACATGAAAAAACCACAATGTACTAAGAACTGAAATTTAAATGTTTACTTAAATCCTCAAACTTTTATTTGCGGATTCAAGGACAAAGATCTCATTCATCTCAAGGACAAAACGTCAGTTACCTGCTTCTCTAAGGCATCTCAATTCTTTTTTTTTGATGAGTTAGAAGATCAGATGTAGAATAACCCAACAATCTTTGCTGGAGGAAAAGAGGATCTTTTTCTACAGGACTTTGTCCAGTTAAACACCTCATTATTAATGGAGATAGCTGGGACTGGGGATGACCTAAGAGAGAATGTTCTCGAGACTAGAAAGAACTGAAAGTTCTCTCTCTCTCTCTCCTTCCCTCCCTCCCCTCTCAAACTATTCAACTCACCTTAAAAACTCATTTTCCCTCTTCTAGGGTTAATAGCTTTCAAATATCAGAAACTCACCCCTCCTCTTCCTGCTTCAATTATGACCTATAGTACACATCTTTATTTTAGTCACCAACCCAGAGAGCATCAGATAAATCTATTTTTTTCTTATTTCTTAGGTATGGAAAGAGGATTTCCCTTTGACAGAAATATTTGAGGGTCACTATACCAGATATCACAGAGATGGAGTATTCTGGCCCCAGACATACAGTCCACAAGACTAATACTTCAGTATCAAAGTTATCTCTGAATGGCACAATCCATATCTGATAATCTTCCAGGTAAATCAACAATTTTGTCTAGAGTGAAACTTTCTGTTCTCTGTGACTCACATTTCTAATCTTCTCAGTCTCCTATATAATTCTCCCCATCATGTCTGGTCTAGCAAATGGCCCAATTTATTGGATCTTTGAATTTAATGAAGACTTAATTTTCTCTTCCTTTCAGAACCTTAACAGAACTGCCAAGCATACTCCATGTGCCTTAGAGACTGCTCTACAACCTGAATGTTCTGTTTAGTAACATGTATTGATTTATCTTTAGGAATTAGTTTCAGGAAAGATCCTGAGTTGAGCCTATCTCAATTTTTTTTTTTCAAAAGAACTATCTGAGCACCTAGTGATTACAGGAGAAGCAAGAGTTTTACCAAAGCTCTGGCCTGCTTTCACTACAGTCTTTCTTCACTCTCTTCCTCCTCCAAAGAAAACTCACTAAGATGTAACAACTAAACAAACCTATTGGCCACCCTATGATTTTGTGGATGGCCCTCACAAATGACTGCCTATCTCTTTCTGACTTAATTTTTCCATGAAACTGATGATGCTGTGTTTTACAAAGTAAATTTCTATCCAAAAATGCTGTCCGTTTGACCAGCAGAATACCAAGTGCTTCTGGTCAGTCACAGGATGCCATGAAGCACTGCTTTCGAACTCTTCAAACCTTCCCTGAGATTACCTCAGAGATTATTTTGCTGCTCATAATTTTGTAGAAAGAGCTTTCATGTAAGACAAGCACTGTCTGCCAAAACCGAATACCTGCTGAGGCTCTGTTCACTTACCTGCTGTCTATGAACTACTTCCCAGGCATGTGAGCCACCTTTATTAAAACAGAAATCAATGGGTAAAAGAACTACAGTGTAAGCTATATCCAAGGTGAGCAAAGGCGGCCCTTCACACAGCTCAGCAGTGCCTGTCTTCTGCAGGGGCGGCTCAAAGGATCTACTCCCTCCCACCTGAAATCGCTTGAGCCTTACCTCGCAGGGTCTGGATAAATAGGGTGTTCCCGGGATCCTGCTCCATCATAACGGGATAATGAAATGAGGGAAGACTCCAGCAGCCTCCTAACAGAGATTAAAAACAGAAGGCAGTCCCTGTCAAACACCAACTCAGAGGTCATACATTAGGTAAAAGAGTGGGAGGGACAAATCAAAGTCCTGTTCCTGTCTGTCCATCTGTCTTCCCAGATGCCACACCCTAAGTTAAAAGTTTAGGGACATAAAACATCTACTAAAATGAAGAATGCAGATCCTTGCCCCGAAGCTCCCAGATGAGGCTCACAGCCACAGGAATTATCTCCAGTGCTATTCAGGAACTGCCTTTTCACAGACATCACTTCATTTCTTTAAAAAAAATTCCCCAGGCAGTAGGCATGGGTTGGGAATGGAAACAGAGGGCTTGAGCAGAGTGCTAGTTCTGGTCCACTCATTCCAAGAAATACACCCTTCTGCTCCTGCCCTGCTGAGTCCTACGTGCCAGCAGCAGTATCCCCTTGGCACCACTCACATCCAACAATGACTGAAGGCAAGCCCTAAATAGAGACATCATCACTGTCAGAGTCTCTACTCAAAGTGTGCCTCAGACATCAGGTCTCTCCCAATAAACAATGCTTAGGGGTAATGGCTTCTCTATGCCCCTGGAAAGAAATGCATGTGGGAGACACATTATCCCCTCTCCTTGCACATCTTGCCTGGCACTCTAGGGAGCAGGCCACTGGCTTGCTGCCAGGCTCTTCAGCAGAGATAGAATGTAAGAGCAGCAACTAATTTCATTCGATCAAGTTAGTTCACTTAACTGTCACAAAAACTATCTAGCCTTGGGTACAGTCACCTGACAGGCAAAGAGGTCAGTTATCACAGCAGCCAGCCAACTACATCATTGCCCCAGAAGTCTGGAGAGGTACAAACTCCCAATAGAAACGATAACAAGCTAACCTGCAGTTGCAATTCTCAGCGTGGCCCTACCTGCCAAACATTTTTGATCACATCAAATATACTAACTACTGCAGAAGGAAGGGTATGAACTCACAAACAAGGAAGACAAAGGACTTGAGAAGTAAATTGCTAACACTGTGTGATATAGAGGTGAAGCAAAGTTTTTAACTAAGAGAGGGAGGTGCTGAGAGAGGTATATGGAATAGGGGATAAAGGAGAGGACCGCTAAGCTCAAAATAAAGGAGCTGACAGCTACGGCAAAAACAAAAAGTCTCTTCTAGGCCTCCATGTTATGATTATCCAAGACAAACTCAGAACATCTACTGTGATGATGGGGAGGGGACAGGTGGGAGCAGGGAGAGTGGGGTCAACAAGAAGACAATGAAGGCAGCGAGGTCTGTGAGCAACTGGCTTCTCCTGGGCCAACCAAACAACATTCTTGACACAACCTGCTTTGGAGGTGGGCTCTGCCACTGCCAGCAATGGACCCTCCTTCCTGAGCAAGGATCATCCAGCACCCAGGACACATAAAGCATGTTCATGATAGGCAAACTATCAAAGGGAGCACTGTGCCAGGCAGAATTACTTCAGGACATAAGGAGTCTTCAAGCACAGACAAGATGATCACCTGTGGGTGATGCTGCACTAGGGAGGAAGGGGGGGCATGGTGACCAAAAGACCACTTGTCAAGGGAGCGGGTGTTTTAAGCAAGAAGCTTCTCCCTGAATCCTAGAACTTTTTTTTTTTTTTTTGCTTTTTTGGAGGGGGTTAGGTAGGGCGATTGGGGTTAAGTGACTTGCCCAAGGTCACACGGCTATTTTTGTGTGTGTGTTAAGGGTCTGAGGCCATATTTGAACTCAGGTCCTCCTGACTCCAGGGCCGATGCTCTATTCACTGTGCCACCTAGCCGCCCCTAGAACAACTCTTTCTACAGAATCTTCTCTGACTGTGGAAAAACGTTTGCATCACACCTGTGGTGTGAAGAAGAAACAATTAGATGTCAATGCCCTCAGAGGCTGGCCAGTGAGGTGGCTATGGGCAGTGCCACTCCTGGGCCTTTTCTGCTGCTTCATGGGTGAGTGGGCAGCACCTTCATTTCAAATGTCCAGAGCTGCACTGAGAGCAGTGTATCCAGGAGTGGAACAGCTAATGAGATAAGGGGATGTCTGGAAGCCGGGCAAATTTTAGCACCTCTGGCCCACACAAAGTACCCTGGATATAGAAGGCTTTTCATAAGTTCTGGCTGAACAAATTAGTCTGAGTTTCAGAAATGCATACCAGACATGTAATAGAGGAAAAAGCCCCCAAACACTGAGGTTTTCCTGTTTCAGACTAGTTGACGGAAACTAATCCATGAACAAACATTTCTTAAGCACCTGCTATGTGCCAGGCACTAAATAATACCTCCTCCCAATGCCATAACTGCCCTGCAGCCTGTGACACTGTCCTGGAGATGCTCTTCTCTCTGTGACACTGTTCTCTTGTGATTTTCTTCCTACCTATCTGACCGCTCCTTCTCAGTCTCAAAGCAGGTAATTCTCAGTTCTCTCTGGATAGCTCTAAGCTCTCTCCTGACCTCCAGTCTTGCATCTCCAATTGTACACTGTGCATCTCAAACTGGATGTCTCAAAAACACATTGAAAGGAACATGTCCAAAACACAACTCACTATTAGCTTTCTCCCTAAACCCTCCCCCAACTCCTGACTCCCCTTTTACTATCAAGGGTACTATCATACTCCTAAAGGGTATCTCCATCTTCCTAAAGAACAAGCCTGATCACATCACTACCCAGAGGCAGTTAGGCTGCCCAGTGAACAGAGCATTCATTGGACCTGGAAGACGTGTGAGTTCAAATCCAGCCTCAGACACTTAATCGTTGTATGACCTCTCAGCTTCCTCAAATGTAAAATGGGGATAATAATAGCATCAACATCACAGGACTGTTTAGGCTCAAATGAGATAACATTTGAAAAGGGCTTAGAACAGTCCCTTCTCCCATTCCCTATTTAATAAATTCCAGTGGATTTCTATCACCTCCAGAATCAAATATCAAGGCCTTTGTTTGGCTTTTCAAGCCCTCCCTATTCAGGATCCTTCCTACCTTTCCAATCTTTTTTTTTTACCTTCTCCCCTCCAAGATACTCTGCAACTCTGGAATACTGGCCTCCCTGAAGTTCCTCAAACACAACCCTCCTGCCCCCCAAGCATGGTCACTGGCTGGCCCCTTCCTGGCACTCTCTCCAGCTACAGTGCCACCCGCTGGAAGAAGCCCTTCTTGGTCCTCCTTAATCTTTGGGCCTTCCCTCTGAGAATGAACCCAATTTATCATGAGCAAGGCTCGTCTGTGCATACCTGTTTGCTTCTTGTCTCCCCCATTAGTCAGGGAGAGACCTGAGGGCAGGGACTGGCTTTTGCCTTTCTTTGTGGCCCTCAAGTGCCTCGTTAGTACATGGCAGGAATTTAATAAATGCTTATCGCTGACTTGACATTCTAAAGGGGCAGACAACAAATGCACATCCAAATAGATAAAACACAAATGTTAAGTCAACATATATGAGTACTCATTAGTATCAAAGGCTACACAGAGGTTGAGAAGGATGAAGACAGAGGAAAGATCACCAGATCTGGCAATTAAGAGATCACTGGTAACCATGGAGGGAGCAGCTTCAGTTAAGTAATGAGCAAGGAACCCAAACTGTAAAAGGTTCATCAACATCTCCTTTGAGGTTCATGCACCCAATCAAAGTCCTGGTGGCTTCCGTCTACAAACCTCCAGGTCCCTCCCCTTCCTCAATGAGCACAGCACACAGCTCAGAATTTTTTCTCCTTCTCAACTCCTGTCCTAACACTTAGGAACTCCAGCACATGCTGATCAGTTCCTTAAACTCCTCCTCCTCATCTCAGCTAAGCCCCACACAAAGATGGTCATGCTCTTGATCTTGCCATCACCCCTCAAACTGCGCCACCTCCACATCCAGGAATTCCCAAACCTCCTCATCACACCACAGCCTAGCGGCTTTCTACCTCTTCCTCTTCCTTCCCTTACCAAACCCTGCTCTTTGTCCACATCATAGCCTCCAGCCCCCGACCCCTCAATCCTCTCCCAGGCCACCTCCTCTGCACTAGCTCTCGTGCTTCCTTCTCTATCTTGACCCCTTGGTGAGCCAACTCAGTCCACAATGTCCTCTTCCCAAGTTGCTTAACCCCTTATCAAATCCCTAGGTGTGCCGTGCCAAGTCTAGCCTTGGAACACTATTACCATATAATGCCTTTATTCCTATACATGTGCTGCTACATGAAGGTAGAGAAAATCACGTACCTATTCTAATTGGGTCTGCTACAAATTTGTTAAACAACCTCAAATGGGCCCTCACTGCTATTAGGCAATCCCACTACACTTTCCTTATCAATTCACTATTCTACTCTCCCAAAGCCTTTTTTATCTCTCCTTAAATATCCCATGGCTCCCACTCCCTCAACTCTGTCAGATGAGAACCCTGACTCATATTTGACTGAGAAAACTGAGAGCATTCCCTGTGAACTCCTTTTTTCTTCTGCCTCATCTTTCATCACTTGGGTACTTCTGCCACTATCTTGTCTTTCACTATTGTTTCCCATGAAGAGGTAGCCTTCCTCCTTACCAAGGCTAACGCCTCTACCTACACAAGCAATCCCATTCCATCCCACCTCCTCCCACAGCCTGCCCCTTCGGTCTTGTCTGCCTTCTCACTTCTCTTCAATCTCTTCTTCTATGTCAGCTGTTTCCCTATTGCCTACTCAGCAGGCCTTGCTATCTCCCCCATCCTGCCAAGACCCTCACTTGACCCTTCCATTCCAGCTAGCTACTGTTTCATAGCTCTTCTACCTTTAATAGCTAAAACTCTTTGAAAAAGTTGTCTGTAAGATGTGCTTCTGCTTTCTCTGCTTTTACTGTCTTCTTAACACCTTACAACCCAGTCTCTAACCTCACCATTCCACTAAAACTGTTCTCTCCAAAGTAGTTGCCACATCCAATAGCCTTTTCTCAATCCTCACTCTCCTTGACCTGCCTGCAGCCTCTGGCACTGCTGACTACCCTCTTCTCCCTGACACACTCCTCTCCAGTAACCTCTCCCTCCCTCCTGGTTACCCTCCTTCCTATCAAACCACTCTTTCTCAAGTGTCCTTTGCTGGATTCTCATCCAGATCACACCTTCTAAACTGAGATGTCCCTCAAGTCCCTCTTGTCTTCTCTTTATGTACCACCTCACTTGGTCATCTCATTAGCTCCCATGGACTTACTGATCACCTGATCATTCTGAAGACTCTCAAATCTGCTCATTCTGCTCTAAACCTTCCTTCTGACCTCCAATCTCAAATCTCTGTCAGACATCTCAAACTAGATGTTCAGCAGACACCTTAAACTCAACATGTCCAAAACAAAACTCATTATCTTTTTTTTGGAGGGGGAAGGCAAGGCAATGCAGGTTAAGTGATTTACCCAAGGTCACATGGCTAGTTAAGTGTTGAGTGTCTAAGGCTGGATTTGAACTCAGGTCCTCTGGTACTCTATTCACTGTGCCACCTAGCTGCCCCCAAACTCATTATCTTTCCCTCTAAAGTTCTTTCCTCCCTCCCCCTCCCCCAACTTCCTTATTACTGCAGAAGGCAGTATTCCTCCCAGTACCTCATATTTACAACCTATTTGCTCTCAACTCCTTACTATCTCTGATCTCCCATATTCAAACTGTCACCATGGCAAGGCCTCCTGATGTCCCCTTTGCCACATCTCCTAAATATGCTCCTTTCTCTCTTCTGACCCTGCCACCACTCTGGAGTGGTGGCCCTCGTCACCTCACACTTGGAGCGCAGTACTTTCTTTGATGAGGCACGGGCATTCCTATGTTAGTGCCTCTCATGTCTCACAATCAATTCCAAATTTCTCAAGAGTGTCCTTGTATTCTTCTGAACTCCATGTGAATGCTTGCTTTGTGTTTATTCTCCCTAAAATAATCTTTTAGGCAAATGTATGTTTGACATTCAAACAACGTGGCCAGCCCACTGGAGCTGCACTCCCTGTTCTCTGAGGTAGTCTGAATGTTTGACAGTTCAGTTTGAGAAAGGACTTCACTGTGCTGGACCTTATCTTGTGTGATAAATGAAAATTCCTCAGAGACAGAGTTTCAGGGTAATTACTACTCAATTTACTAATTATGCCAGTATATAAATCAATATATTGAGGTTAGTGGCTCCTCTCAACAACCAAAAGACCTCTCCCCCAGCACTGAATGCCTAAAAGCCTTTGGAAAAGGGGGTGTCTCTGAGAATAGAAATCAACTCCAATTGGTTAACAAACAATGAGGTGGGTGGACATATTAATGAGGAGGTAGGCAAAAAGTCTTGAGCTCCTCCTGCTGAGCCCAGGACCTGATCATGAGACTCGGCTGCCTCCAGCTATCTGGACAAAGGAATCCATCTCTACCCAGACCACTCTCAGTTTTCCCATTCATAAGCTGGGTCACCCTAAATTCTAATGGAAGGCTCCAAGGACAGGGGCTTATTTCCTAAGGGTAAAAACTCGACTAGACTGGATTCTGTTTGTAAGGTCTTCTAGTTGGGTGGAATCCCACTCAAGATCAAGAAGCCCGTACCCAGAAGATTTGGGCAATCTCATCTATCAGAAATGTCCTTCAGAGACTGGTTGGACAACCTACAGAGGCTGGTTTCTGAGTGAAGAAATCGGATGGGAAAACTTTAATCCTAATTTAATAACTGGTTACTAATATAAGAGAAAAACAAGCATTACTTTCACTTGCTGGGTGATCCTCAGAATCTTCTTAAGCAAACTCTGATGGAAGTGCTTCTGTTTCCTGGCATGGTGCTGGCAGCCTGTCCAGGTTTCAGAGTGAGGTCAGCACAATGGCTCTGGGGACCTTCAGTCTGGCAGGCAGCCTAATGCTTCTTGAGCCTCCCAACCACTGAGCTAGCTCTGGCAATGTGTGTATCAACCTCAATATCTATGTGTGCATCCTTGGAAAGTATGCTGCCAAGCTTATCCACAGCTTTCAGAATTTCTCCATGGGCTGTAACCAGTGGTTCCATGGATAGATGGTGTGGTCCTGGCTGGCAGAGAACCTCTGCTTTCTTGGTGTTAACTGTCAGGCCAGAATTAGCATAGCAACCAAGAACTGATCCATGCTCTATGGCATCTCAGCCTCAGGGACTGCAATGAGTTCGCTACCATCTGAGAACAAAAAAATCATGTACCAGTGCTCCCTGCTCTTTAGTCCTGGCTTGTAGCCTTTTCAAGTTAAATAATTTGCCATCAGTGCGGTAGCTGACTTGGATGCCATTTTCACCCTTGCTGAAGGAATCTGACAACATCTCTGAAAACATCGTGCTGGAGAAGTTCATCAGTATTCTATGTCAGTTTTATGATGGCATGCTTGCACAGGGTCTGGATGAGAGATGTTGATGGTCTTACATTTTCCCATTCATCAATGAAAAGAAGCAGGGCTGTGTGCTTGTTCCCATGCTTTTTAGCATATTTTTAACATGATGAAGCATGATGATGACGGTTTCACCTGACACATAGTAGGCACTTAATAAATGTCTATTAACTATCTACTCATTCCTGGCAGCTAAGTAGAACAGTGGATAGTCAGGAAGACCTGAGTTCCAATTCAGCCTCAAGCTGTGTGACCTTGGGCAAGTCACTTAATCCTGTTTGTCTCAGTTTCCTCACCTGTAAAATTAAGGAAATGGCAAACCACTCCCATATCCTGACCAAGAAAACTGCAGATGGGGGTCACAGAGTTGGACACACCCAAAACGACTGAACAAAAGAACTAGTTCCTTGGGATCAGGAGGCAGATGCCTTTCAATCTCTCTATCTAGCCTGTATCTCTCTCCATATTCTGATGATTATTGAACAATTCAAGTTCAAAATGTCTCAAACAGTGTTTATGTTCCCCTTAAACTTTCTGCTCTTCCCAACTTCCTTATTTCTTTTAAAGGTACTACCATTCTTCTAGTCTCCTAGCCCCGTGCATTTACCTTCACTGACCCTATATATTGAGTTGCGAAATTTTGTCATTCTACTTCCTTTGTATCTCTACCAGCCATACCTTCTCTCTCTGCACACAGCAATCACCCTAGTTCAAATCTTTCTCCATCTCCCCTGGCCTATTATGACAGTCCCCTAACTGATTTCACTGCCTGCTTCTCTGCTCTCCTTCATATTCCACACAGTTGAGAGATTTTCCTAAAACACAGGTCTGACCATGTCATTCCCAAACTCAATCATTTCTCCTGCTTTCCCATTGCTCTTATGACCATATATAAACTGCATCTTTAAGAGTCTTTTAAGACCCAACCCCAACCTTTCTTTCCAGCCCTGTCTCATACCTCCTCCCCTCACACGCTGAGCCCCGTCAGATGGGCCTCCTTGCTCTTCTTCCTCTCCCGCCTCTGTACCTTTGCCCTGGTGGTCCTCAGGGCCTTCCTCCTCATCTCCAACTCCTAGGATCCGCCATTTCCTCTGACGCTCAGCTCAGACGCTGCCTTCAGCTCAGAGTCTTTCTTGATCCTCCCAGATGCTAGTGTTTTCCTCCTCCTCTCCTTGCAAATGCCTTGAATTTTTTATAGATCGATATGTATGCTCTCATTTTTTTCCCTGATTGAATGTAAACACCTTTACAGCAAGGACTGGTTCCTTCTGGCCCCTGCATCTCCAAGGCCTAGTACAGTGATGTGAGCATAGCAGACATTTAGTAAATACTTCAAGATTGCCTCATCAGTTGAAGAAAACGAGAATGTTTAGCCTAGAGAAGAAATCCAGCGTGAGAATGTGATCATTATCTTCCCATCTTTGAAGAGCACTCATTTGTTCTACTTGGCCCTGAAGATCATAATGAGGATGAGGCTTGGAGTTCCCCACAATGCAGGGGGCTGCCACCTCAAGAGGGAGTGGATTCTTCCCTTCCAGACTGGGGGATATTGTGAAGGGACTTCTTGTGGCTGGAAAATTGGCCTAGACAGATCCTGAGGTTCTTTCTAACACAAAGTACAGGGTTCTGAGATGAAAAATGTTCAAATTCAGGTACCAGCAAAAAGGAAGATGGCTTAGAAAAGAATGAGATGGCACCTTGCCACCTCCACTGCACTTCAAGTGCTCAGAAGAAAAGAAAGCAGGCCCAAGGGACCCACTCCAGGGATGTCTCTTCTTCCCCTGGCTCTGGCAAGTACCTTGTTCCATCAAACTTGCCCTCCAATTTCCCCTTCTTTCCTTGATCATTCCCTCTCTGCCTATCACACATGCTCAGGCCCCCCGCAGCCCTCCTACTCTAGCTCTCCTCCTACCTCTGTGACCTCCCTTCTCTGGTTGCACCTCCTGCCATCTCAGAAATGTAGGCATTAACTCGAAGTTGGCCTTAGCTCTCTCTGTATGTAATTTCTCCTTTGGAGATCCCACCTATCTCCATGGTTTAGGAGCTGTCACTTAGACACAGATGACAGCCAGCATTCTTTTTAGCCCAGACCTCTCTCCTGATCAGAACCACATTTTCAACTGCCTGCTAGACAGCTCCACCTGGCTCTTTCTTTTGCACATCAAATCCAACGCATTCAAAAATTCATCATTTTCTCCAAAAAAATTCTCATTCCTCTACTTCTGTTCTGACTACCATCTTTTTCCTAGTCACCCAGGTACAAAACCTGTCATCTTCCCCTTTTCTTGCTCCCCACATTCAACAGATAGACAAAACTTGTCAATCTTACCTATGAAATGGGTTCCCATCCTTTCCCCTCTCACAACCATCACCCTAACTTCTTGTAACCTGGACTGTTGCAACAGCTACCTCACTGATGTCCCAGTCTCCAACCTCTCCCTATCCAAGCTACCCCATTCACTTAGTGCTACCAGAATCAGGGCTCTAAAGCTCTACTCATATCACTGCATTGGTCAAAAATCTTCAATAGCCCCCTGCTATAAGCCAAAAAGTTCCAAGTGCTTAGCCTACCATTTAGAGTCCTCTGTAATCTGGTTCCAAATACATTTCTAACTTTATCTCCTACCATCCCCACCACCTAGCCTCAGAACCAGCCACAAGGAACTAATTATCATCACCCCAACATGTTCCATGTTTTCTGACTTCCATGCCTTCAGTATTAACTTTACCTGAAATGCTGCCAACTCCCCCAACTCCATCTCAATCTGTCATAATCCCACTCCCCCTTCAAAACCTCGCTCAAATAAAACAGCTAACATTTATTCAGTGTTTGGAGGTTTATAAGAGGCACAAGGAACCAAGAATAGAAAGCTGGCCTTTTAAGTCCAGAAGGCCTAGATTCAAATCCCATCCCTGACATACAATAAGTCACTTGACCTCTCAATGATCTAGGCCAATGCTGTTAAACTCAAACAGAAACAGAAGCCATTAATCTGTACATATGGATCCCTACTGACCACATATGGACTCAGTTTCAAAATGTAACATTATCTATGTCTTACTGGATTTTAATTTATTCTCTTAAAACACCTCTCCATTCCATTTTAAACACTCCAGTGTTGTGGCTTGAGCATATGACACCTCTGAAGACAAGCCTCTAAGACCGTATGTAGCAGAGAAGGGATTGATTAGTAAAAGGAATTGCCTATCCCAATGACATCAAAGCTCTAGGTCCTATCCTGATCCTAAAGTTTACAAAGCAATTTCCTCACCACAGCCCTGGAGAAGGCTTGGAGAGGTTACCCTGCCAAGGATCTCACAGCTACTAAGCATCAGAGCCACAACTAACCCAGATCCTTCCTGACACTTGCTCTTTGACCTTGGGCAAATCTCCTATGCTCTGAGCCTCATCTTTAAAAGAAGGATAAAAACATGTCCAATAGAGACCTTCTAGAGGAGCTGTGAGGGTCGAATAAGATGGAAGACACAAAACATTTGGTGAGACTGAACACATTCTATAACCATGAACGCTTATCTGGATTTTCCGTCCAGGGCTCCCTTCACTACCCAGTACCCCATTGCCTTCAAATGCTGCCTGCCTCTTTCAGGAAGTTTTCTCTGAGGTCTTCAGCTCCTCTGAACTTCCACAGTACCTCATGTCTCACAGCATATCTCAGAAGCAGCTGGTGAAGCAGGGCAAAGAAGGAAGGCCAGGCCTGCAGTCAAGAAGACCTTAATTCAGATCTGGCCTCAGACACTTATTTAGCTGCGTGATCTTGAGTAAGTCACTTGACCTCTGCCAGTTTCCTCATCTGTAAAATGGGGGTAATATTAGTACTTAGCTCCCAGGACTGTTGTGAGGATAAAATGAAATAATATTTGTAAAGTGTTATAGAAATGCTAGCTACCACTTTTTTTAATCTTAACCTTCTTGGAAGAGACCATGTTTTATTTTTCATTGTATACTTGACTATTTGTTAAGTCAGTGAATGAAGTGTCCCTGGGTGACCCAACAGCTCTCACCAGAACGTCTGCAGGCCTTTGCTGAGGTTTACTGGAATCACTTAGAGAACTTGTAAAGCAGGTCAGGTTAAAGTGCTGACATAGTTACCCTATTAAATGCATTATGGCCTGGTCCCTATGAGACTTATTAAATGATGCAGTTCGAGGAGAGCTCCTTGCCTGGGATCTATCCCAGCTGCTTCTCTACATTGAGAGGTGGGGGTAGGAGAATGAGGACTATATTCAGGAAAGAAATGAAAGGCCAAGAAGGCAAACACAAGCTTGGCAGTCTTGTTTCTTTCTTCCTCTAAATTCTGCTCTGCAGGCCCCATTTCTCTGCCTTGGCGCATGCCTGCATGCAAAGATGACAAGCCCTTACTCTTCTAAAAAATAATTGTGTGTTCTCAAATGACACTTCTATTATGATTTCCAAATTGACATATCTTCTTTAAAGCAGAGGCATCCAAGCCTCCCCAGTTTCACACACTGGCAATTAGTGTTAAGTTACCCAGCAATAGGCGCTCTCTCAGCTGATCACTGCAGGGTCCCGTGTCCTATGATTTAACTTGAAGAGTACACGGTCTGGCTGCCAAGAGAGTCCAATCGCCTGGCTGGCCATGCTAGCCCTGCTGAGGGATAGGACCCATGCAGGGTAGGATAGTCCCAGGAAGAAAACACTGGCAAACACCCTCCAGGCCTACTCAAAAAGGAAATGAGGCAAGGTTGCACCATTTTACTGCTCATAAATAAGACTTTGTGCTGAAAACAGTGCCTTTCACCAAAGGAGCTTAAGAACCTTTTACAAAACATAAACATAATCCTCCTGGTACCTCTACATGGTGGGTGGGTGACAAGCATTTTTGCAGAGCTAGGATCCAAGGCACAAAAAAATCCAAGCTAGTTCCATGAAAATCCTGGTCAAAGAGCACAGGTTCTAAATAGGGTTAGGGTTAGATCTAAACCAGACCAGCCTGGGAACATTCACTGTTCCTTTTCTGAAAAGATACACTGGATTTATTTCAAGCGTGCCTGGGAAATGGTTGCTTGGCCCTGTCCTTGTCAAGTAAAGCCCTTCTAAAGATAATATTATTTTGAGGGTCATGTTTCAATTTATAGCTTTCTATATTCTAATTTCGATCAGGCCTGAACTAATTTGCAAGGCCAGAGAACTGGCTCCTGTATTCATCTAAGGTGGCTCCCATGGAGTCAGCTGTTAGGGGAAATCTCCTCCACTGCAGAGCTGAGACTTAATAATACTTGGCCAAGTAACATGCATCTTGATGGAGGGCTCCCCCAAACCCCAGCAATCACTTCAGGTACTTGGCAGCACTGAAAATGTTTCTCTCCATAACAACAAGAAAAAAACATCAGCCTAATTTGAATCTGCACAACCATGTTGAGATTCTGAAAGATCCTCTTCAATCCTCCTATTTCAACAAAGAATGCATCAGTGTGTCCTTCATGGCCTTAGTAACCAGCAAATGAGTTTACCCTTTGAAGGGCTTATTTTTCATCTTCCCATGCCCAAAACCCAAATCTTCATCTAAAATGCTTAACTAAAGGATGACACACCTCCAAAAGAAAACACAATCATAAGCCCGGCCTACACGTAAGTGCTCCGTGTCATGAAGCAAAGTCTTCAAGCCAATATCAGGAGGACAAGAAGAGCTAGCAGATGAAGCGAAGACAACAGCGAGAGAAACGGGACACGCACAGCAGGCAAAGAAGCAGCCCTCCCGGCTAGTGTCTGCTCAAGTGAAAGGGTTTCAGGAGCCTCCAGAAATAGAAGGGCAGAGAGATTCCCACAGAGACCTGAACAATTCCCAGCCTACAGACTCCAGAGTCAGCACAAAGACCCAAGTGTAATCACCACAGGCTCCATTCCACAAACCTCTTCTGCATGACATTTGACTTTCAATGCCTCTCACCTCTGGAGTATTTGATATAGTTCAACCATCCACAACACACCCCTAGGGCTCCCCCCCCCACACACACACACACTTAAGACTACCCTCATCCCCAACTGGCCTTGGCACTCAGTTCCACTGGTACCACTGCTCCACCATTTTGATCTGTCTAGACAAAGTGAAATCATCACAAATGACACCTAAAGTACAATTAACAGAGAAAACTGCAATTTCCACTCTCCACCCCCGTTATCCCAAAGAATCCATCCTCCAGCTTGTCAATCAATACTGCCATGATAAAGATTAACTCTGCAAAGCCTGGGAGATACTTAATTTCCAGCTTGGCAAAATATTTCACCTTTTAAAAATCACATACTCTCTCTCTCTCATCCAAAGGCATAAATGGGCTCTTCTCTTCTTTCTGGCATCAGGAACTCTAAGCTCTGTGGCCTGGGGACCTGTTGGCTATCTGTATGTGTAAAAACATCATTACAAATGGCACTCTACCCAGTGTGATTTGATTGTGGAGAAAGACCAAGACAAAGGAAGACAAAAAGAAAATAAAGGACAAAGGAAAAAAGTCAGATATTTAAGAATATCAATAACAAAACCCAGGCAGTACTGCATATGAGGCACCTTCAAGGTCCTCTTGGTGAATGTGCTGCTAGAAGAGGCTGATGTGTGGCTGCAAAGGCCTCAGAGTTCTAGCCACAACAGATTAATAATCCAAAACCCTCCCTGCCCCTGACTGACTAAACATCAAGGACAGTTTTGCAGTCATTGGGGGAGACATGACTATCCATGGGCTATGGCCACCTAGCTCTACAACACATGCCTTTTTCCCCTGGATGCCCATCTGAACAAGCACCTGTGGCCAGTCTAAGTCCAAAGGCCTCTGAGCTGAAGGAAGAGGAAGGGTCACCCTGAAGTCATGAAGGAGGGGAAAGATAGAGTCAGCATTAGCACCTGGACAATCCAGAAATGAAGGGACAATTGATCAACCAACTGTAGTTTAAAACCAAAGCTAAACTCATTTGGCAGGATGGTCCCCCTATCTTTCCAAAAGTGAAGCCTTGGCTGCAACACCCCCCCCCCAAAAAAAAATAAGCCCTGAAATAGGGGAGGGTCTTTGAAAATGAGCTCTTGGGTGTACCATGAACAGGAGAAAGCTAAACTCAGGAAGGCTTTCTGCTATTCAGCTGAGGTTTCTCCCAGATCATCTGACTCAGTCTCCACTTGTACCCAAGTAAGACTCTGAGAAGGCCACAGAAACGCTCTCCCTCCACCTGGGTTACAAATGCTGCTGCTTCCCGTGCATCACCAGAGCACAGCCATGACTACTGTCAAGACTTCGGTGGGTGGGGGTGAAGAGGAAGGAGCATGCGCATTTCTACAGAGCCTACTACGTGCCAGGCACTGTCATATCATCTTCATAACAATCCCAGAAGGCAGGAGATCGCAGATCTCCCCTACATAGAACCCTATTTTTTCCAGATACAAATGACTAAAGGAATGACCACAAGCTCATACTGGGTCACTTCCTTGGTCCCTTCACGTGTTAGCACTCCCCTTAGGCCAGCTGCCTTCAGTGGGGTGTGGAGACAGCCCAGAGGCCCCGGTGGCTCATGGGAGAGCCAGAAGGTGCCAGGAGCCGGCTAAGAGAAAAAGGTGAGGAGCATGGCTGCAGGGCCGAGCGCTAACAGCAGACAGCCCGAGGTCACTGGCAGGCAGAGAGTCCGCAAAGGCTTGCCAAGCCCTATCCATGCACCATCTCACTTGCCCCTGCTTCACAGATGAGGGGGCTCAGTGACCTGCTCTGGATCACTCAGCTAGGAATGTCTGAGGCAGGACTGAAACTCCGCTCTTCCAGGCTCTCATTCGGTTCCTAATGACGGCACTGCCTCGCTGCTCTAAAGAATGTATCAAGGAAAAAGGAGAAGCTGGCCACATCCCAGATGTTAGGAGAACAAAGCGGCCCGGAGGCAGAAGGAAGCAGGGCAGGTACCTTGGCACAAGCAGGGCTGGGGGCCCTGGGCAGCCTCCTCGGCCTCGGTTTCTTTACCTCTGACTGAGAATGTTGATAGCAATGCCCTCACAAGGTTCTTGTGAGCATCAAATGAGATGACAGATAGAAGGCATTCTGCCACCCATAAAGTGTCATACAGAGTATTATACAAGGAAGAGATCCTGGAAAAGGAAGGCATGAGTTTGAAGGGCAGTGAACTGGGGCAAGGCCACTGGAGCTTCCCCAAAGAGGAAAGCTGCGCCTCACGAGACTTGCCCTCCTCTTCCGACCGTACCAGAGGGGTTGGACAGTTCTAACTCACTGGTGTGGTGAGAGGCAACAGTCCTCTCAGTGAATGAGAAAACATCTATAGAGTGCTCTGCAAACCTTGCAGTGCAACAGAAATGTTAGCAATTATCTTTCTTGTTATTATTAATACAGAACACAGTTGCAGCACAGATTGAAGTACTTGATAAAGAAACACTTGATGAATGTGATTATACTTCGTTAGTTATAAAATCCTTGGCTTTGGAGTCAGAGGGCTTGGGGTCAAATCACTTCTAACCTGTCTGAGCCAGGCCCACCTGCCTTGTCTGAACCTTAGATGCTCATCTCTAATGAGCAGGGTGGCTGAGATGGCCTTGGAATTCCTTTCTGGTTCTAGGCCTCTGATCCTTTGTTCCCAGGGGGGCACTTCCTCCCAAAGACATCACTTAGGTGGGATTGGATGTGGGAGGGAGGATATAAAGGGCAGCCTGGATTTCTGTGAAGATAGGAGACCCAGCTCAAATTTTTGCTGGAGGGAAAAAAAAAAGACTTCAGCTGAAATGAATTTTTTAACTGGTCTATATCCACTATGACTGAGAAGACAGGGAAAAGCTGAAGCTACCTTGAAGAAAGCAGGAGACCAGAGGTCGGGAAGCTGAGGTAGGGAAGGAGAGAAGGGAAAATGAGACTGAGAGGTGAGTGTCACCAGTTCACAACACAGGAAAGGGGTGCTCTGTGAACAACCACCATGACAAGCTCATACATTCAGGCTCTAATCCCTTTATTATCACCACTATCTGCTTTTGCTCTGTCTTGATTTTCCTTCCTGGCACATGACTCTGAAGCAGTAACAGGGCTTTTTCGTGGGGATCCCCCCCCTCACCTTGCCACCCTGGATAGATGCTCTGCTCCCACTCACATGAGGTAGGATGATTCTTGCCCAGAGGTACAAACAACCCTCAATACCCTGGAACGAGTGGGCATCCAATTAAGGAGTCAAGCCTGGCACCTACACATCCAAAGTGTAGGACCTCAAATGGGTTGAGATAATTGGAATGTTCTGGTTCCAGAAGTCATCCTCTGGGTATGAAAAAGGGAACAAAAGCTTTCATCCATGAGTACTCGACTCTGACTGCTGTGGTGACTTAGAGGGTCAGCCAGCTCCTCTTGGCCAGCCATCTGGCTTGGTATAACACTGCTTTCCCAGATGGAACCAGCCAGCTAAGAGGATGAGAAACTCCCACTCTCCTTCTTGGGAAACAGGAGGAATTTGGCTATTGCTTCCATTATAAGTAAGTCAGGCAACTTTGTAGGTGAGGGGGCCTTCAATATGCCAGCCCAAAGCCAGCAGGGGAGCCCAAGAGGTGAGTCATGCTTCGGTGGGGGTGGGGTACAGGATGCTAACACAACCAGCTCCTTCCATGGAGGAGCAAAGCACTACCACACTTGAGAAAAGTCTGCAGTTGTGTACATCCACAAATGGATCTCTCTCTCTCTCTCTCTCTCTCTCTCTCTCTCTCTCTCTCTCTCTCTCTCTCTCTCTCTCTC
>NW_027185804.1:36875735-36957988 GCF_028583685.1 Petaurus breviceps papuanus
CTCTCTCTCTCTCTCTCTCTCTCTCTCTCTCTCTCTCTCTCTCTCTCACACACACACACACACACACACACACACACACACACACACACACACAATTTAGTTTGGGCCAGTTTAACAGGATCATATACTGGGAAAACATATATCTAAAAAGATTTCTCAGCTTGGCCGTTAGTCCCAGACAGGCCAGATCCTCCAATCCAGGATCTGACTATAGCAGCCTCTGCAAATGTGATCAAGCAGGTCCAGGGGGAGGAGCGGAAGCCAACTGGCACAGCTAATGGCTGGAAACAATCACAATAAGCAAAATACATTATGCAAACAGAACCCCTACATACACCTGGTGTTATTGTCTAGGAAAAACCTCCAACAGAACAGCGAGAGCACTAGGTTGGACAGTTCCCACTGGGGGGCATAGGAGGGGGCCCTGTATTTGCCAAAGCCATAGCTCTTCTCCCAGGCCTGCTGCCTTCCCAACAAGAGCCAGCTCCCTGAGCTGCCAGAGGCGATTACATCTTTTCAAGTTCTCAGGGTGTGTGTACAAAGCCCAAAGCGCTCTCCACCACCACAGAGCAGAGAGGGGGATGATGGGGGTAATTTGGATAGAACAGGTGCTAATTTGGCCTGAGGTAGGGGGAAGGGCTGCCTGCCAGGCTTGCTCTCTCAGGAAAAGGAATCTGCTCCCAACCCTTTGCCTCAGACAGTGTGAGGCGCCCAACTCCAAACTGCAAGTATTTCCCGTGGGAAGCCCTGGATAAAAGAGTGAAAGAAACTACCCTCCCAAGAGCTTGGGCCCTTTATTCTTCTACCCATTACAATGATCCCCACAAGACAGGAATCTATGAGCCGGCAGAGCCACAAGCTTGGAGCAGCACACAGTCTAACACATACACACATACTCAGCAAGCGGGGGCAAAGAGCTCAAGTCCTAGACTCAGAGGACCTGGCTCCTTCTAAAGCTCCTGCTCACATGACTGGGCAAGTCCCATGCCCTTTGAACCTGAGTTTCCTCATTTATAAAAAGAAATCATCACACTTAAACTCCCTACCCCACAGCACTGTAAAGGAAGCGCGCCCCCCACCACAATGCCCTTCAGAAAGGTCAGACCCAAGAAAAGCATCTCTCCATTCTAAGACGCAGTGCAAGCATCAGGGCTTTCGTCTTTCTCGGCACCCTGCTCTCCTCGACTCTCTCTCCCTTCCTTCCTCCCTTGCTCTCCACCTCCCTCTCTGCTTTTCACAAGACAACACGACCCTGCACAGAGGGCACTTCCACATTCTCGAAGAACCTTTACTTCCTGCTCCAGTACCCACAGGATGAAGCTTGGGACACCAAGACTAGACAGGGCACTCCAAGACTTCAAAGGAGGGGAGCAGGCTGTCCTTGGGGAATAAAAGTTCTCTACAGGCAGCCTGGCCTCCAGCTTCCAAATTGGAGCTAATTCAAAAGAACCTTATAGTACCACAGGAATCTGAGCTGGAAGGCACCCTCTGCATTTAACAGATGTCCGAGTTCAGGCACAGAATGGGGAAGGGATTTTCCCAGAGTTCACAGCTAGTAAATAGCAAAGTCAAGATTTAAAACCAGGGCCTTCTGCTCTGCCCCTAACCTCCCTTCACCAACACCACAAGCAAAACTGCCTTAGAAGAGCAAGGCCTTCTCAGGATTCTTCTCATTTCTTAACCAGAAGACCCAAAGAAGACAAGGGGCCCAAGGCAGTGAGTTAACAAGAGAGTTTGGGGGAACCTCAAAGGTTTGAGGCTCCCAACTCTAACCCATGTTGGAGCCAGGAAGCTTCACTACCTCCTGTGGGTGCTGGCAGATAAAAGAGAAGAACATTAACTCCGCCTGGTGGCAGAAATTAGGAGATAATAAAGCCTTAAGAGCGGATGAAAAGGTCCCAGCTTCCCTAGAGCAAGCAATCAATTATCTTCTAAGGAAGGAGGAATGGAATGAAATGTGGGCACATTCTAAACCTTCCCAAGGAAGGAAATGATGGGAAAACCATCTGCATCTTGAACCTGACAGTTTCTAGTAATGCTCACACCTCAGACATGGGAACAAAGGGGAGAGCCCGCTTGTCCAAACTCGGAAGCTCACTATACTACAAAAGCTGATCATATTTCTGGCCTAACGCAACCACCCAAAAAGGAACACAACACCAGTGGGAAACAGCCCTCAAACCTAGTCAGAACTATATTAGAGCCAAGGATAGATGTTTAGAAAGTAGTAAAAGCTTTAAGGAGAAAGATGGCAAAAGCACCAACTAGCAGGAATGTTAAAGGCACTAAATGATGCCAAACCAAATATCACCAGTACAAAGTTCTATGTGATGCCAGGAGACTCAAAGAATATGCTGGGCCGGGGCTTTCCTAAGAGAACTGATATGAAACCTGGCTGACCTGCTGCACAGCTGAACCACAACTGGGCAAGAGCAGCCCAGAACCAAATTTTAGGTGTCATAAATTAAAATTATGGAACAGAATGCCCATGAGTACCCCAACAGTATGGCAAAAAAAAAATAAAAAATAAAAGGATGTGATACAAAAAGGTTTCAGTCTTCATGTAATCACAGAATGTTAGAGGTCAAGAGGAATGCTCTCCAGAGGAGTGAGGAGTCCCAGAAAGACACATTTTCAGAATCTCCACCCTACAGACGAGCTGTACAGAAATAATAACAGCTAACATTCATACAGTGGTTTGAAAAAACACCTTATAAATGTCACCTTATGTAATCCTCACATTAACCCAGTAAGTAAAAGGCAGGTGTAGGTACTATTATACACATTTTACAAATGAGGAAACTGAGTCTGAGCATTTAAGGAACTTGCTGTCAGGTCAGAGAGCTAGTAAAATGGAAAAGCCCCGATTCAAAGCTAGGTCTTCTGACTCTGGGTCCAGGCCTCTCGGCGCACACACTGCCTCCCATACATTCCTGCCAGGCTTAGAGAGCTGGTATTTTCCTTTCTCGGTCATTTCTTTCTTGTGGACATGGTAAGAGGAATAAGAGAATGTAACTGAGTCCTTCAGACAAAGCCATTTACTTCCACTCCATCACTGTTCTAACTCTGGGTGCCTGGGGAATCCAGCTAATGAATCCAAGAAGCTCAGACAACTGTTCAAGCTGCAGTTTCTGGAGGCTTAAGGCTATTCCATCTTCCAAAGAAATCTACTGACTGAAAATGAAAGAAATTCAGGCTCTACACGGGCACCTTTCCAGGTCATTAATTTTTCCCACGAGTCCTTTCACCTGTCACCATTTTCCCACCTAGCCTTCCTGAGCATAAGAGAACAAAAGAACTCCCAGGGGAATGTGAGGCCTCCTACTTCTAGTCAGTCTTTCTGTAAGTGCCCAGGCTCCAGCAAACCTCACACTGGGATAGAGAACAGGGGAACAAGAAATGTTCTTACCCTGACTTGTGCCTCTGGGGTACCTGCAATTTTAATAATGAACACCCAACATGAATGAACCAACAGCTTTCCTAGGGATGATCACTGAGTGAATTGCTGGTAGTGAGGAAATTCACTTAATCCCCAAGTAAAAACCTGTTGGTTCCAATTTTGCTCAGAGAGAAGTATGAACCAAACCCTAGGGAGATCTAATGTCTTACAACGTATCAATTCACAAGTATTATTAAGTGTCTACTTTGTACCAGGCAGTGAGCTTGGCACTGGAGACACAAATACAATGAAGAAACCCTCTCTACTTAATTACAATCCCTACATTTGTATAACTCTTCAAGGTGAGCAAAGCACTTCACAGATATTATCTTGTTGGAGCCTCACAACAATCCTGAGACGTAGGTGTTAATACAATTCCCATTTACGGATGAGGAATGAGGCTGGGAGAGGTTAAGTGACTTGGCCAAAGTCACGCAGCTAGTAAGTGTCATATCTGAACTGAGGTCTTCCTGATTCCAAGTCCAATAACCTGGCCATTGAATTACAGACTGCCTCTAGGAAGTTACAGTCTAAAAAGGGAGACAATCTCTCTCTCTCTCTCTCTCTCACACACACACACACACACACACAGAAAATGAAGAAAGATCAGTACAAACTACTTAAATGTAACACAGCTTACGAGGAAGGGGAGCCAGAAAGGTTTCATGTTGGAGGTGGTGCCTGAGCTGCATCGTAAAGAAAGACACTCTATGAGGGGCAGAGGTGAGGACACAGAAATTAATATTTTATCTGAGAGTCAACAGGAAAGCCCTAGAGTTGGCTGAGAAAGAGGGTGACATGATCACATCAATGCTCAAGGAAAGATCACTTTGGCAGCAGTATGCAGAACAGGCTGAAACAGGGAGAGATAAGGTAAGAACCACGATTGGAAGGCTAATGAATGATCTGGACCAAAGACAGTGAGGGCCTGAACTAAGGTGACAGCTGTGTTGTAAAATAGGCTGTGAAGGCGGAAATGGCAAGATCTGGCAAATGACTGGATTTGTAGGTGAGGGAGAGTGAAGAAAGGAGAATGAGGCAAAAGTGACAAACCCACAAGGCTGGCTGGATGTATGGCCGTGCCTTCAGCAGTGATGGGGAAGCGTGGAAGAGGAATGGGATCCAGGGGAAAGATAAGGAGTCCTATTGTAGACAGTTGGAGATGTTTCCATAACATCCAATAGGCAAGTAATGAATGACATGGGAATGAACTTGAGGGGAGATGGAGCTGGATGTAGAGATCTGGGGGGTAGCAATTAAAATCCTCAGAACTGATGGGGTCACCAAGAAAACATAAAGAGAGAAGAGTATGGGGGCTAGTACACCTCCTCGGGGAAGACTCATGCTTAGGGGGCAAGACATGGATATGAACCAAAAAAAAGGAAGGGATGTCCAATCAACTGTTATCCTTAAGTAATGAAGATACTAAGTGTGACACATGAAATTACTAAGTGACCAAAGATTCTAACCATTTTCTCTTTCTCCTAATTTAGAACTTTTAGAGCAATGAGTCTTAATTTAAGGTTAAGGGGTCTGGTGATAAATTTCAGAGGCCTTTGAACTCAGAACTGTTAATACTTTGTAAATCCAGACAGTTCTCACTTTATATAAGTCCATGGTCTCAAAGACCCCTACATAAAGATTTTTATGTGATTTGTGAATTTGCCCTCAGATGTGGGGGAGGAAAATGCTGGCAAAGGGTTCAAGGACACATGGTGACCAAGGACAGAGAAGGAAGAACAGGGGGAGGAACACATGGGGACCTTGCTGGAATCTAGCAGAAGAACATGGGGGGAGAGGGGTAAGGCGTGGGAAGGTCTGCAGACACATGCAAGCCAGACATGGACACAGACAGGAAAGGACAAGTAACACGCCAGGGCTGAGGACAGACACACAGGCAAATGGGCAGATGGGTGGAGAGGGCAAAGATCTCTCAGTGCCTGAGGTCTCGAGTCAAGCCCCCATTCAATGGCAGCAGTGGCAGTCTCTTCATATATCTTTTCTTCTATTTTCACTTGGAAGGCATTTTCTTTTAAAATAATTTATTTTTTTTTTTTTAGTGGGAGGGAGGCCATGGGCAATCAAGCCAAGGTGCAGAAGCAGAGAAAGAGACCACGGTCCTGTACCATAAAGTGAACATAGGCATTTTGGGGCATGTGGACAGCTTTCAGAATTCTTTATGTAAAGTTGAATTTGAGTAATGAAAATTTAAAGCAAAAAGTGTCTGTTATTTCTATGTAATTAGTTTTAGAGGTTAGAGTGACACCTACTGGAAGGAGTCATAATGTCATGTGCTATTAGGTGCTTGAAAATTGTCTTTAAAAAAGCCTCAGCCTTAGAAGAATGAAGCACCAAGTCTGCCATGGCTCAGGAGCTAAGAAGCTGGAAAGCTGAAGGGGGAACTGAGGAGTCATGCTACACAGGCCGCCCAAGAACAAAAGCAGATGAGCCTGGGCTGCAAAATTAGCTTCTGCTGCCCAGCCCTGTACATGACTATTAATACTCTTATTTGCTAACAACACTAATTAGCAGGGCAGCACCAAAGACTGAGGATGCAGCCAGCCCTCCCCCAGCAACCACAGCAAGCACAGTCACCCTCACTGGTCCCGCTTCCAATTCACAGGGAGGATGCTCAGCTAGGGGACCATTCAGTTCTATTCCCTAGGATGACCATCAGCAACAGTCACTGTCTGCAAGTGGGCAGCTCACACACAGTAACAGCCCCAAAGTGGCAGCGAAGCCTCCCAGGGATCTGGGGGATTCCAGGCCAGCAGGTGATACGGGGCTCAGCACCCTTAGCCCACAGAAAAAGGTGCCCAGACACACACACAAAGCACGGGGAGCCTGAAGAGTATGTGTGTATTTGCTGGAAGTTGTTCAGTATAACCTCACCTGAGCTAGCCTCAGTACATTCCAGCAAAAGTCAAAACAGTTCCTGGGTTTTTAATAGGTTTGCTTTAAAAGAGGGCTGACATTATGGTAAAGAGCAGTGTTTCATACAAATTTATAAAAATACTATTTCTAAAGGAAAAATTACCCATGCCAAAGTAAGTGAGGGGAAAGCCTAGACTGGTCTGGGGCCTCAGATCCCAAAGCAGAAATCAGACCCAGGAGCACCTTCCAGTGGGTGCTGAGGACAAACCCTGGCAACCACCAAAAGGTGACATGCACTGACTGGGCACTTGTCTCGTTCACACCTGTGTCATGTGCTGGCTGCCTCAGTGAGGGGGCCTGGATGAGGCAAAGGAACTAGGGTGGCTCTATTCCAACTGTCAAATGCCAGGGCCCTAACCGAGGTCCTGACCCAGCCCCCTGCGTGGGTACGATGCCTGCTCAGAAGGCCTTAGCTTCCCCTTACCTTGGTCAGTGCAGTCTCCCTCCCCTTCCACATGAATCCCGGGTCCCACTCAGGCCAATCGCTAGCTCCAAAAATGACCATATAGCATGGTCATTTTTTACAGGCTGCTTTGCCAGAATGAGTCACTTCCCTGCCATCCCTCTCATCTTGTTTATTTATCAGGGCTTCCTTCAAGTACCACTTCTTCCAGGAAGCTGTCCCTGATGACCCAAGCCTACAATGATCTTTCTCTAAAACTCCACTGCAACACACAGTTTTGTTATAACTTTAAAATGCTCTGTTATAATTGTTTTGAGCTGTAAATCTCATACCCCAACAAGATCAGAAGTTCCTCGAGGATAGGTAGAGACAATGTGTCTCAGGCTTCTTTTTGATCCCCTACACAGATGGGACCATGGGAAGCCCTCCAGACTTGCTGGCTGACTGCAGCTGCCTTCAGGTAGTAGAACACATTAATTTCTCTGCCCATCATCACAAACTGAATCCCACTCCTGACAGATATCTGTCGCAGGTAAACTTCACTGACTTCAGTAGAACAAACAGTGTGGTGAGGCACTGTCTGGACCCAAGAGGCATAGTCTAAGAGACTGGTGATCATTCTGGATTTGACCTTTACTGAAATGGAGAGAAATGTCTAATAAATAAAGATACCATATGCACGTGTGGGAACAAGAAACCACACCTGCCTTTGGTCTGTCACTGTCCTGCTATCTGGGATGAAATTCTGAGCAACCAGAGCCCCTCCCTTATATGAATAATTCTGTCCACTACAGGTTCCCATAAACCCTGCATCTGCCCCCTAGCCTGGAATAAGAACACAAGTCAGAGGTTGGAGAAATTCTGGACTCCTGGTTTTGAGAAGGAAAAGCAAGGCACTGTGGAAAGCAGAATGCATCCCAAGTTAAGAGGGAAGGGCTGAAACCCCAAACTCCACCACTACTAACCCAGTGACCATGGACAGGGCACTCTACCCCCTGTGAGCCCTGGTGGCCTTCTCCATAAAACAAGACGACTGAACAAAATAAGGTTTAAACTCTGATGATGAGCCCCAAAAGGGAGCAAATGGTCACTTAAGAAAGCCAATTCTCAGCATCATCAGTAGGGTACTAAGTCTAAGTCACTGTATAAGGACAATACTTCTCCTAGGAAACCCGATTTCTCTTCTCTATCTATGTGAGACCAAAGTATAGGAAGAGTGTTGAAAGATCAGCACCAGCTCTGAGCAAATGAAACACTTGCCCTCCTTCAAGAGGGATCGCTTCTCTCCCATCCTTCCTTTCAACACAAGCCAGGATCCTGTGAATCCCTCCTGAGTCAGACAGAGATGCTTCCTGTAGCCTTGGGAATTATTATTGACATGCCCAAAAGAACATCAGATATAGGCTAAGACACAGTCAGAAGGTATACAGGTTCCTCGGGGAAGTGAGTCAAGACACCAAGGTCCATCTGACCTCTCATTGGAAAGCAAGGATGTCTAAAAAGGCAACACAGAGGCCTAGTATAATGGCCAGGGCATGTGACTAACTAGCTTGCGTCCCCTTGGGGAGGTCACTGGACTCTATTTCTCAGGTTCCTACACAAAGCCCAGGCCCAGGAAGACTGACAGTCCTAGAGTCCAAGAAGCAGTATCTACAGTAGCCCTGAGAGGGGTCAGGGATGGAAGGCAGGGTCACAGTGATCTTACCTCCTGAGTGAATCTTCCTCAGAACTTTCCTCAGGCATTTCCTGGTTTAAGGCCTCCTGTGATACATTCCCAGGTCTGCTGGCAGCCGCCTGGCTGTAAACTCGTTCCCAGTGGCCTGTCTCCTGGTTGAAGGCCACTCCCACAGTCCTCTCATCCTGTGCGCTGGTGGAAGTGCTCAACTCCAGCCTGCTGGAGCTGGGGACTCGCCCTCCCTCAGTGCCATCGGCAGGGGACAGCTGGCTGCCTCCTGCTGGCAGGCCCTCCAAGGCACTGGGGACCTGCCAGGAGGAACTACTCTCACCGGGTGAGTAGTTAGGTGTGGTTCTTTCCCAGCGCAGGGTGTCATTGTTGAAGGTCAGGAGGTTATGACAGGCACGGCAGCGGTTCAGGTGGCCCCGTGAAAGGTTAGAATTGTTCTCACTGCTGTGCGGGGTGGGCTGGTGGGAAGGACCTGGCCTCTCCGGCTCAATATTATTATTTAACATCTCCTGGGCCTGCTGGGTTGGAGTGGGATCTCCCCCCAGGGCTGGGTCCAGCTCCTGGAGCCGGTCATACTCCAAGAAGAAGCGTCTCAGGTCACACTGAAGCTCGTTTCGGATGCTGCCTGAGTTATTACTCTGGCCCGAGCTACTGCCCGTGTCGGCCTCTGCTGCCAGCCCTGCTACTGAGAAGCCCCTCCCCTCGGTGGCAGAGGTGTACACCGACGCCTGGGAGCTGCCTTCCTGCTGCCTCAGCACAGACAGTAAGCTCACTGAAGAGGCGCTGGTCCTTGGCGGGGGCAGAGTGTCTGCCTCAGAACGAGAGTCCATACTTAGCACCGTTCGGGTCCAGTCAGAACCTCCGAGCCCAGAGGCTATTTCCCTCCCGGCCTGGTGATACCTGGAAGGGTGGCTGGAGAGAGGGCCACCCAGAGAGCGCCGGGTAGGCCCCAGGCTGAGGTTCCGGAGGGTGTTACCCGCAGTGCCGCTCTGCACTGTGCTGAAGGCAGATGGGCGGTTCAGGAGGCCCTGGTCCTGCTGCGCTGACGAAGCCTGCTCCGGGGCATGGTAGGGCTCGGTCTGTACAGAAGAAAAGGAAGCGGTAGTAGCCCCAGCAGAAGTAGAGGGGGCACTGTCCTGGTGTGGGAAGAGGGAAGAAGGAAGTCGAGCACGAGAGCAGCGGCTGCAAAGGCACAGCATCCCCAGGGGCTGGCAGCACTCGGCTGGGGGGTAGCTGACCCGCTCTCGGAGCCTGGGGTAAGCAGACGTCCTGGTGCTCTCCGTGTTGGGCGGAAGGGGAGGCGGTGGAGGAGGCGGGGGTGAGGGGATGGCAGAATCTTGGACTGTGCTGTGCTCTCCCACCTGGATGCCAGAGGAGCGGGAGGACAGCATGTGCAAGAAGTTGTGCAGAAGAGGCGTCCGGCGGACAGGCTGGGACTGCAGGAGAGCACGCTGGCGGAAATGAGACAGCTCCGCGCCATCCACAGGGATCTCTGGCTCATCATCACTCTGGAACAGACCACGTTGGGAAGAAGCAGGGAGACAGGGGCGGGGCAGGAGAGGACTCAGCATCTCCAGGAAGGCCAAGAAAATGAGTGACTACACTACATTACCCCAAGGAGAGGGCCCCTTAATCCTGGAGCACAGGCTTCTCAAAACTACCTCACCTGGGCCTTCTCAACCATTGATCTGAACACAGAATTAAACAACACCCTTTCAGGGTGGAACTAAGCCTGACTGAATAAAGCAGGGAACCCAGTCTCCATATCCAAGCTACTTCCTCCATGACAAGGAGGTCAGCAGGCAAGAGAAAAATGCCAGCCAGCCAAAGTCATGGCAAGGAGGGGCACCACCAAAGTGTTCCTTGTGGTGACATAAGGGAAGGCTATCATTCCAAAAGAAAGCCAGGGCTGAATTTCCTGGGATGAGTATAGCTCTGACTTTGGATATACAACCTGTTGCTGATTCTGGAACTTGTCTGAAAGCAAAGACATATTCAGCAGGGGAAAGAAGCAGGCCTCAGTGACCTAGGATAACTCAAAGTTTACAGCAGCTTAGGGGCTGTGGGGAAATCATCAATTCAGTTACCTGCTGATTGGAGGGGTTAACAATTGCTGTGAGTAAGTAGTGTCCGAGGGGGTCAAACCTCACCAACCTAAAATGAGAGAGAGAGAGAGATGTGACAGACAGAGAGAAAGAGAGAAAAAAAGAAGAGGAGGGTAAAGGAGGGGAAAAAACGTAAGAAAGAAGAGAAGAGAAAAGGGGAGGGAGGGAGGGAAGAGAGAGAGAGAGAGAGAGAGAGTCGGTGTTAATTCAAAACTTAGGAAATACTGTACTATACTCTACATCAAGCAATACTGAAAAACTCAGAGAATACATACATAGGTATTTATTTAGTTAGAGAGACTTCCAAATCTTTGTACAAACAGAAAAAGATTCAGTTCTTCTTACTACCCCTCCCCACTTGCCTCAGAAACAGGGTTCCCATATCCCTGAAGATCAGCTTTTGGTAGTTATCACCAGATGCCCTCATTCCTGAAAGCAACAGTAGTCGGCTCTCCTGATGCACAGCCTGCTTCCCCACAGAAGGGCCCATCCTAGCTGTAAGGCAGTAGGACCCTCCCATCCCCATCCTTGGGGATCAGTTCACCCTATAGTTCACCTGCTGGATGTGTGTCAGAATGGCGTTTTAACAGCCCCAGCAACAAGTCCTAATGACTTAGACTAGAAAGTGAGTCTGTGTCCAATTGAAACACCAGAAGACAAAATCTCTCTACTTTTAATCCAGGTTCAAGTTAGAAACATGTCTTAAGTTTGGGGCAAGAAAAAAGACACATCCTATTTGGCAGCTTTTGTTAGATGCTTGACTTCTCCAAAATTCCTGTCTCACAAAGATTTGATATAAGCACAGACAGGAAAAAAAGGAATTTCTCACCCCATGAAACATGCGAACATATTTTCTGTCTCCTGACAGACTGTTTCTGCCCTTCAGCCTACTGAGCTGGTACTCTGTAAGCTATTCCAAGGGTCCAATCGGACACGATAAGGTACTGCAGGGAGGCCCACAGGACACAACTGCTCTCTGCACAGTCACACTGCACGGGTGCACATCCTTAGAACCTAACTTCTTTGGCAGTGGGCATAGTTACTAGAACCATACCAAACCTTGGCAAGTAGATCCCCTCCACTCTAGGCCTATGCCATGTGGGCTGTCCACTAATGGAACAAGCTACTCACCGGACCCTCTCCATCTCGCTGGCTGTCTTCACAACTGCAAAAGGCTCCCGCCGGCTCCAATCCCAGAAGTGGATCTCATGGGCCGTGGCAATCAGCAGGAGCTGAGCCGTGGGGTGGAAAGCCAGGGAGGCAATGGCATTGTTGCTGTCTGTGAACCAGCTTTCACTGCCACCCTATGGATGAACCATTCCCGAATCACTTTCAGGTTAGACAATAAGCTCTAGGCAAACAGGGAAATACCTATTTCAGAAGGACTCTATTTAACATAATTTATACACTGGGCCTTTTGTAAATAGGACCCCATGAAATGGGCAAGCAGCAGTAACCAACCCTGACCATACAACACTAAATGGTTAGTCCTCATCAATGACTCATGTATCAGAGTCCTCCACAATAACAGGCAAGAACCACACCCATTTCTCCAGTTGAGGCACCTGCTCAAGGCCTGCAAAAATGTGAAGCCTCTCATGCCAAGGCCTGACAAAATGTGGGGAACACCAGTTGCCTACACCAATCACCAGCAACAAGGGAACATCATATTGGGAAAAGTACAATTCTCCCTATGAACCAGGCCAAAGGACATTCAGACAAAGCCTGATGTGCCCCACAGAATCCTGGAGGACATCCTGGGGCTGCCTGGGAACGATACAAAGGGCAGCTGACAGAGACAAAGCTTAGGAGCCAGGCTGCCCCTCCAAGGATGGAGGGAAAAAACGGAGGGGGGGGGGGGGGTGCCTATCATTGATTCAACAGGTCATTCCTGTTCATCAGGCAGAGTCCTGAAGCAAGGGCAAATACTAAACAGAGTGAAAGATAGACAATTCAATAGTGGTGAAGTCACAACAAAGCCAATGAGCCCCTTTACTGCTGCTGAGCCAAGGGACTGCTGTCACTCTCAGAAGGCAATGTCAAGTAATATGTGGAAGTTATACCAGCAATTCTGCTACTAGATTTATAGTCAAAATTATTATGAGGAAGAAAAGAAAATATTCAGAGCAGCACAATCTGTAAAAGCAAAAGCCTGAAAACAAAACTTTTACCCCATGACTAGGGAATGACCAATGGACAGAATCTGCAGACTTCCCTGAAGCAATGCCGAGTGTAGAAAGCAGACCCCCAAGAACAACAGAAACCCTGACTGCCACCATAGAAAGGAAGCCACAAAATTGAGACTGAACACCGCGAATCCCTGGACCAATGCTGCCTTGTGCCAGACCCAGCACAGGCTCTCTCTTCCCTTTCAAGGAAGGCTACATTCTGGAAGAGTACAATGGCATGTGCGTGGTTGTCTGGTTGAAATGCGGAGGCACACGTTTGTATTTCAGCTTGTCTATGTTCGCTGCTATGTTGAAAAATAATTTGACGATTTTTTAAAAAGACGACCTAGAGCCTGGAAGTAAAGGGGTTTGCTTCTGCCCCTCAACCAATGGCAGGAGGTATTTAGCAATCAGCTTAGCCCAGGTCAGAGCAGCCAAAGGAAGTACTCACATGTAAATCCCAAATCCTAACCTCCCCATCAAGGCAGCCAGAAGCAATGAGGCCTGGGATGGTGGGGTGAAAAGTCACACACCACGGTGTACGTCGATGCCCCACCAGAGAATGAACACACTTGCCAGTCTTCACCTCCGTAATGTAGATGTTGTGGTTCACATGGGTGGAGGCCATGAGCGTCCTACAAAAGAGAAGGAATGAGGAGCTAGGCAGCAGAAGAAACAGTGCAGAACTTTTTTGGTTCTGGCTGACCAACATGGATTAGCACCCATCCTGAATAGGAAGAAAAAACCAGTAGAAGGGGGTAAGTTTTGGGCAACAGATTTCTCACTTTCTCCTCAGTGCCCTGGATCCTCTATCCTGGTCTGAGCTGTCACAAAACCTTTCTAAAGCACAGGTCTGACCATGTCACCCTCCTACTCAATAAACTCCAGTGGCTTCCTATTACCTCCAGGATAAAATATAAAGGCCTGTTTGGCCTTTAAAGCCCTCTCTAACCTGGCCCCTGCCTACCTGGGAAGTCTTCTTACACTTCATCACCCTCCATTCTGTTAGCAATCCAATGATACTGGCCTCCCGGCTATTTCTCCAATGTGACACTCCATTTCCCAACTCTAAAGTTTGTCCCCATTCCTTGAACACTCTCCCTCCTTCTCTTAGCTCCCTTGACTTGTTTCTAGTCCCAGCTGAAGACAAGCAGTCTTTCCCAATCCCACTTAACCTTAGTGCCTTCCCCCTGTGTTTATTATCCTGTCTATGCCTTGTTTGTACATAGCTGTCTGCATGTTGTCTCCCTCAATGGACTAGGAGCTTCCTGAGAGGGGGAGACTACTTTGGGCCTTTTTTGCTCCCCAGTGATGGCCAGCACAGTGAGGGGCACACAGTATTATAAAGGCCTAAACAGGAGAAACCTTGTAACCATTGTTCTAGATACAATGATCTACTTAGTGCTGCACACATATCCCATTCCAACTTCTGTCTCCTTACAAAGAATAACTTACATTTACAGAGCACCTACTATGTACCAGGTTGGGTTAGAAACCTTACAAGGCCATACTCCATGCCTAGAATAGTCTTTCTCCTTCATTTGTCAGCTCAGATGCCATTTCCAATCTCTGCACACACACACACACCCCCTCCCTACCATGGGTCAATTCACTCTCAGAAAATCTGTGCTCACTGTCTAAGTTTTGGCTTTACTCCTCTGAAAATGTTCTAGGCCCCCAGGGAAACACACCCATCCTGGAGGCTGTGATCATTTCATTTCTGTCTCTGTGTCCCCAGGGCCTGGCACAAGGCCTAGTATACTATAGGTGCTTACTAAATGCTTGCTGAATGGGATGAATGTTGAAATGCTTTTTGGCTAGTCTACTGCATCCCAAGTACCACCTTTGGAGAGAATAGTCTTTTTTAGCCCATCCAAGACCATGGAGCTACCTCTTCTTCACTGTCCCCCTTCGAACCATTACTAAGGGATTGGTCTATGCATTGCCATTCGGAAAGGGCAGGACAGGGAAGCAGGATTCAGGCGAGGCTGAGCTAACTAGATGGTTACCACCACTGAGGGTGGTAAAGTTAAGGCTGTCAATAGGAGCAGAGTACCTGTCTGGGCTGAAGGCCAGTAAGAAGGTGGAACGTGGACTGTCAGGAAGTTCAACTTTCTGGAGGAAAAACAAGAGAAGACAGTGATCAGAGTTCCCTGGAGCCATCCAAGAACAACCATTAATAACCATTAATTCTGCTTCAAAAGCCACATCTGCATTCAGTCTAGGCTCCAAGCATTAGGAAACAAGGCTCTAGCTATAGACTGAATGAACTAGGCCCTGCATTCTCATCCCCACTGAAAAGCAGCTCCCGAGGACGGCTGCCTCTATCCTACTGTTTCCTCTGACAAG
The DNA here is from genome assembly GCF_028583685.1 of Petaurus breviceps papuanus. Lineage (NCBI taxonomy): Eukaryota > Metazoa > Chordata > Mammalia > Diprotodontia > Petauridae > Petaurus > Petaurus breviceps. The sequence continues at coordinate 36,890,818 of NW_027185804.1, forward strand.
AAGAGCTCTGTCTCTGTTTCTACCCTTCCCTCACTAGTGGTGGGTTCTCTCTATGAACCCTTCACCCCCAGCTCCCAGGAAAAAAGATTTCTTGCCTTTCCTTCCCATTTCATCCACCGGGTTTTATCCTCCACCAGCTCCTGCAGAAGCCGCTGAGCCCCTAAGGCCTGTGTGCCCCTTTCTCGACCCCAGAGTATCCGGACAGCATTCTTCTCAGGGACAACCTTCATGGCTCTCAGGCACCACTACCACCCCAGGCACTGAGGAGGGTGGAGTAAGCACTGGCTCCAGGTTTGGAAGCAGCTAAAATGGGGCCATCCAGGTCCTTGGAAGTTATCCTCATGGAAATCTGCAGAAATAAAAATGGCATTAAAAGACTGTTCCATGGCTGGACAAACTTCCCACTACAAATTCAATTCTGCTTAAATGGGGAATAAAAATGGAGGGAAGAGGAAATAGGGAAATTTCTTCCATACTGGTACTTTGAATGTTTTTATCCTAAAATAAGATACCCCATCTCAACTTATTCTAGGTCAATTCACTAGCAATTCACTCTTCCTCTTGCTATAAGGTATAGGCCCCAATAATGGGTTCCAGTGACAAAAAATAACCATAAATTTAGTACTTTACCAAAGAAGCTTTTAAAAATTTTCATTTTTTTTAGGGGTGGCCAGGTGGCTCAGCGAGTAAGAGCACCAGCTCCAGTGTCAGGATGACCTGGATCAAATCCGGGCTCAGATACTCAGCACCACACCCAGAAATAACTGGCTGTGTAACCTTGAGCAAGTTACTTAACCCCGATTGCTTTAAAAAAATTTTTTTCATTTTTATTCTGAACTTAACCAAAAGAGCTTGTATACACACACACACACACACACACACACACACACATATATATATATATATATATATATATATGCATATATACATATAAAGTAGGTTGTGGATAGCTTGTTTTTCCTTTCCAGAAAAGCATAAATTTCACATGTAACTTTTAATGGTGCTCTGCTTGTCTGTGTTTCTTTTCTGGTCTTCCCTCTGTTTTCTTCTATGCATTTTTAATGCATCAATGATTACCTTTCTTTTTTTTGTTTTACAGCTCTATGACTATGCTTTTTACCCCTAAAAAATTAGGGGAAAGGGAGAAGAGCAGAACCAAAAGGAAACTTTCTGCTATACCAGGACCTCAAACCCTGCTGCTGTCATTTTGTCTCTACAGGACACTGCCTTTTAAAATGCAAATTGAAAAACTTGTATTAGCCACTATCCTTCCAGGCAAAAGGCAGCCTACTGGAGAGGGTAAAGGAGATTCAAGTCCTGCTTCTGGCACACAGACAAAGCATGGATTCTCTCAGTGCTCCAGGAAACACTCCAAGACTTGAAGTTGCCCAAAAGTGTGGCTCTGCATTGGGAGAATGAATTTCCTTCCCTGGGAGTTCCTTACACTCAAATGATCAATAAGTATTTATTAAATCCCTCTGATATGTATGCCATGCTGTGTGCCAAGTCCCAGGAATAGAGATACAGTGAATGAAACAACCCCTGTTGGCAAGTCTAATGTAGGAGACAACAAAGGCATCCTTAAGTATCTATAGACTAGATAAAAGGTGAATAAATACAAATAAAGGCCAAGGGATTATATCTGAGGTTGTCAGGGAGGGTGGGCCTTAGCAGTTGGGGAGAAGCAGGAAGGACATCAAGGAGGAGGTGGTGCTTCCACTGTATCCTGAAGAAAGGTTGGGATTCTCCAAGAAGAAAGTGCTGGCAACAAAGTGTGAAGAAGAGGGAGAGAGCCATTTGGGATAGGTCAGAGCATGTGGGAAGGAGTCATGTCCCATGAGATAGAGGCTGGTGCCAGGTTGTGAAGAGCTTGAAAAGCTGAGCAGAGGAATCTGGATGGTCCCAGGGGCACAAGGGAGCCTATGGAGAGTGCCATGGTCAGATCTGTGCTTATGAAAAATGGATGTGGGAGGAGTGTGGAGAAACTTGCAAACCGTGCCCTGCCTATCCAGATGTGCCAGGCAAAGCTGGAGTCAGGAGGACCTGAGTTCAAATCGGGCCTCAGACACTTGACACACTTACAAGCCGTGTGATCTTGGGCAAGTCACTTAACCCCAACTGCCCTCCAAAAAAAAAAAGAAAAGGGAGACAGCTTCTTGCCCTCAAGGAGCTGACACAGATAGTATAATGCAAAGTAGAATGTGACAGAGGCAACAGAGAGGTCCACGCAAAGTCAGGAGAAAGATCGCTGTCCATTGGTGGAATCAGGAAAGGCTTCATGACCCCAAAAGCAAGAGGAAAAAAACCCACATGTACAAAAATATTCACAGCAGCACTTTTTGTTGCAGCAAACAACTGGAAACTAAGGGAGTGGCTATAATCTGGGAGAACGACAAATTTTGTTATATGAATGAAATGGAATATCGTGTCACAAGAAGTAATGAAACTGACCATTTCTGAGAAACCTGAAAAGACTTGCATAAAATTACATAGGATGAAGTAAACAGAACCAAAAGAAAAATATATACGACTACAACACCCTCGAGAAAAACAACCCTGAAAGACCAGTACTCTGATAAATACAATCACCAACGAGGACTCCCAAGTAACAAGGACAAAAGAAGCTTCCCACATTTGGAGAGAGAAGAGGTCACATGAGGTGCCTTAGGCTTTCTTCACTTTAGACAGTGAAGAGAGGATTCTTGGTCAGACATAGAAAGCCTCAGAGGTCTCTTCCAACTTTGCAAGTCTGTGATCCCAGAGCAGGAGGGCCCACAATAAAGCCTTTCAGGGAACAAACACATCCACATTTTATGGCAAGAGATGATCAAATAGTACAGACAATAGGGAAGGAGCCACCACAGAGGTAGGAGGAACACCAGGAAAGTGCTTTTCTTCATTATATGACACTAGGGAGGTAAAGTGAGTAGGAAAACCTCATCACTGACTCCCTTCACAACTTCTTAAATCCCAACTAAGAGGACAGCTCAAGATTACAAAATGAGCAAAATCACCACTTGACTCTAAAAACTTCCTGTGTGGCCTAAAATCAATAGGACTAAATTCCTCCAAAAATAAACCAAAGGATCAGCCCCTCCTCTCATTTTGTATGTGCCCATAAAAGGGCACGTATTAATATATAACTGTCTCTATGAGGAATATGCCAGGAAATAAGTTACAAACATAGGGATTTCTGGGTAGTGATGTAGAATGGATAGTATGACTTTGTGTTGGACCCTGAAAGCAGGGTCCCTCCTCCAAGAGTGCAGTGATAGTTGCTTGAGGATAGGGATTCTTTCATTTAGGTCTTTGTATCCCCAGTGCCCAGGTCAGTGTCCGGCACACAGTAGGTACTTAATTTGGGGACAGCTAATTGCTTTTTAGGGGCAGCTACATGATTCAGTAGATATAAGGCAGGACCTGGAGCTCAAATCTGATCTTAGACTCTTACCATCTATGTGACCCTGGAATAGTCATTTAACCTGTTTGCCTCAGTTTCCTCATCTATAAAATGAGAATAATAATAGCACTTATTTCTCAGGACTGTTGTGAGAATGAGATGAGAAAATAATTGTAAAGTACTTAGCACAGTGCCTAGAATGTAAGTGCTCTATAAATGTTAGCTATTATTATTACTACTAATGTTATTTTTATAATATACTTTTTTGACTGACATACTCTGAACCGTGAGTAGAGTTTGTCCTTAACAAGGTACATGGCAAAAGCCAGGTTTCAGACTGACTAGCTAACAGCTGGAAAATCTACCCAAATTCCCTAAGGAGATAAGAAGGAACAGAGAGCAGAGTCAGGGGATCTTCTTGTTAGCCACACACGGCACACCTGTGCAGGTACACCATGTCAGCCAGAAAGTTAACAGCCTATCAGGGGCAGATATTATAGAAGGGGTGGGGATGACCCTGAGGCAAAGTGCTTCTCTGTGACTCTAATAATTTATATACATATACAAAGAACAATGACCAAGAAGGGGGGTAGGGGAGCTGCAGAGGGGATACTCTCACTCAACCAGTCATACAGTTTTTTAAATTGCCAGTATAAAAAAAAAAGAAACTGCCAGTGTTAATGAGCAGTAAAGAGTCTATCAATTATTTTTAAATTAATGTGAATTTATTAAACACTTTTAAAAAGCTGTACACAATTTCAGTTTCATATAAAATCCTTTTTTCTCTTCATGTATATGGAAATGTTTATGTTTGTCAAGTCTGGAATAGTAAACTTTTTTTTTTTTGGCAGTTGTATGGAGGATGGATTGGGGTGAAGACTTAAGATGGACAAACCAATTAGAAGGCAGTAGTGATGAGGCTCTAAACTATGGTGGTGGCTGATGAATCAGTTCTTAGGAAAGGGCATACAACTAAAAAAACTAGAAAAGTAACAAATTAAAACCCCCAATTAAAGACCAAAATAGAAATCCTGAACATCAAAGGAGAGACTAATAAAACTGAAAATTTAAACAACCCAAAATAGATAAACCATTGGCTAATTTGATTTTTTTTTAAAGAAAGAAAACCAAATTATCAGTATCAAAAATAAAAAGGGATGAATTCACAACCAATAAAGATGAAGTAAAAGCAATTATTAGCAGCTATTCTGCCCAAGTATATGCCAATAAAAATGACAACCAAATGAAATGGATAAATATTCAGGAAAATATAAATTGCTAGATTAAGAGAGGAAGAAACAGAATACTCAAATAACCCTATCTTAGGAAAGGAAATTGAATAAGCCATAAATGAGCTCCCTAAGGAAAAAAAAATGCAGATGAATTTACAAGCAAATTCTATCAAGCATTTAACGAATAATTAATTTCAAAACTAAGAAACTGTCTAGAAAAAACAGGTAAAGAAGGAGTACTACCAAATCCCTTCTATGACACAAATATAGTTTTGATACCTAATCTAGAGACAACCAAAACAGAGAAAGAAAACCATAAACCAATTTCCCTAATGAATATTGATGCAAAAAAATAAATATTAGCAAGGAGATTACAATAATATATCACAAAGATCATATACTATGACCAGGTTGAACTGAATTCAGGGCTAGTTCAATTTTAGGTAAACTATTAGCATAAATGACCCCATAAATAACAAAACCAACAAAAATCATATAATTATTTCAACAGATACAGAACAAGTTTTAACAAAATACAATACCCATTCCTACTAAAAACTAGAAAGCATAGGAATGAACTGAACTTTTCTTAAAATGATAACCAGCACATAGCTAAAATCTAAGAGCAAGCATTATCTGAAATGGGAAAAGTTAGAAGCCTTCCCAATAAGATGGGGATGAAGCAAGAGTTATCACCACTACTATTCAATACTGTACTAGAAATGCTAGCTATAGTAATGAGATAAGAAAAACAAGTTGAGGGAAATCAGCATAGGCAATGAAGAAACAAAACTATCACTTCTTGTATATTATATGATGGCACACTTAGAAAACCCTAGAGAATAAACTAGTCAAAACATTTAACAACTTCAACAAAGTTGAAAATCATCAGCATTTCTCTATATTGCCAACAAATCCCAGTAGGCAGCGGGAAAAAAAGAGAAATTCCATTTAAAATAACTTTAGACAGTATAAAATAGTTGGGAGTCTACCTGCCAAGACACACAAATGAACACAGTTTCAAAACACTCTTCACACAAATAAAGACAGATCTAAATAACTAGAGAAATGTTCATGGAGAAATTGTTCATGGACAGGCCAAGCTAATATAATAAAAATGACAATACTAGCTAAATTAATTTGTTTAATCAATGCCATACCAATCAAAACACCAAAGAACTACTTTATGGAGCTAGAGAAAATAATTTAAAATTCATCAAGAGGAATAAAAGGTCAAGAATATCAAAAGAATCAAAGAAAATTCGGTGTGAAGGAAGGCAGCCTAGCAGTTCCAGACTGCAAACTACACTAAAAAGTGGTAATCATCAAAACAATTTGGTATTGCATAAGTACCAAAGAGTGGCTGACCAATGGAACATATAAGGTATACAATATACAGAATTAAAATGAGCACAGCAACTTAGTATTTGATAAACCCCAAAATCCCAGATATTGGGGCAAGAACTCACAATTTGACAAAAAGTACTGGGAAGTCGTTTGTCAAAAAGTAGGCATAGATCAACATCTCATACCATATAGCAAGATAAGCTCAAAATCGGCACATAATTTAGACATAAAGGGTGATATCATACACAAATTAGGGGAACATGGAAATTACCTGTCAGATCTATGGATGGGGAAGATTTTATGAACAATCAAGAGATAACAAGGTTCATTGGAGGTAAAATGGATAATTTTGATTATAAAAAATTTAAATGTTTTTGTACAAACAAAAAACAATGCAGTTAAAATTAGAAGAAATCCAAGAACTAGGGGGGAAATTTTATAACAATTTTGTCTGATAAAGGTCTCATTTCTCAAATATATAGTGAACTGAGTCATATTTTTTAAAATTTGAGGCATTCCCCAATTGATAAAAATGATCAAAGCATATGGAACAGGTAATTTTCTGAGGAAAAAAATCAAAACTATCAATAGCCATGTTAAATAATGCTCCAAATAACTAATAATCAGAGAAACACAAATTAAAATAAATCAGAAGCATGACACTTCATAGCCATCCATGGCCTGAAATGACAGAAAAGGAAAATGATAAACCCTAGAGGGAATGTAAAGAAAAAGGTAGACTAATGTGCTGTTTGCAGAGATATGAGTTACTCGTCTAACCATTCTGAAGAGCACTTTGGTACTATGCCTCAAAAGCTATAAAACTGTATAAAACTTTGACCCAACAATACCATTATTAGATCTATACTCCAAAGAGTTGTGAAAGAAAAAGAAAAATCACTCATATGTACAAAAATATTTAAAACATTTCTTTCCATGTTGGCAAAGAATGAGGAGATGCCCATCAACTGGGAAATGGCCGAACAAGTTATGGCATTTAAATGTAACGGAATACTACTATGCTGCAAGAAATGACAAAGGATATAGTTTTAGAAAAACCTGAGTAGATTTACATGAACTTACACAAAGTAAAGTAATGTAAAGCCAAGGAAGAGCAGCTTTCCAGAGGACTGCTGCTATGAACAGCTTTTCAAGGTTCTGATAACACAGTAACAGATCAGAGCAAAACATTCACAGAAAATCAAGGTACAGCATTCACAATGACATAATAACTTATCAGAGTTGGTCACATAGTTTTAAGCAAAGTACATTCATTTAGTCAGTCACAACAGTCACTACTCAGTACCCATGGAGAGGTCTTTTCATCTTGACCCAAGGCAGGCTTTCAGCTTCCATGTTTCCTCTTCCATGGTCCCAGCTTCTACCTGAATTCACCAAACTGTCACCTGGGTTCAAAGGCAGAGAGCTCCCAGCTCCTTGTCCAGCTCTCTGTGCAGTTCCTGTTCCACACTGAAGTACACAGTGTCCAGTCTACCTCAAGTCCTTCACAGTTTCTATTCCTGGGAAGAGAAAATTTAACAGAGCCACAACAATATCTACATACATCAAGCTTAGCAGAATTACAATATTCACACACATGGTTGGCACTATCACCTCAATTCACTTTCTGCCTGGGAAATCAATGGAGAGCTAAAACGGACAAAGTACCGATGCCACAGTCATGCTTCCTCTGGCAGCTCTGGCTGGCCCCCAGAAGTCTTCGGCAACTCTGGCTGGTTCTTGGAAGCTCTCAGCAGGAGTTTGGCTGGTTCTCAGAAGACGTTCCACCACCACAAGTTCTGTTCTCAAAATCAAAATCACTTTATCCAGCTCTGTTCTCAAAATCAAAATCACTTTATCCAGCCTCCATGCAGCTTGCTCTAAGAAATTCTGTCTCAGTTCTCAATTCTCATTTCTCTTCTCAGTTCTTCTCAATTCTCAGTTCAGTCTTCAGTCCAGCAGTAGCAGCCCAACCTCCAGATGCTCGCTGAGAGAAGTTCCCCCCGACCCCCACCAGCAGTAGCTACTCTGGCTTCACAATGCTCACCCCCAAGAAATTCTGACTCAACCAGCTAGAGTTTTTCCTTCTATAAGGTGTTAGCTCCTCCCTGTTCAGCCCCTTCCTGTTACATCACCAACAGGAATTCATACCTTCTGTTTCTTTACAGAGGCTTAATTTTAAACTAAGTGTTAAGTACCTGTTAGCTTGGCAATACAAAGAGATTTTCAAATTTCATTACTTTTACAAGTAAGCAGAACCAGAAGAACAATTTATGTAATAACTGCAATACTGTAAAGATAATCAGATATAAAAAGGCTTAGTAATCTGGTAATACAATGATCCACCACAATTCCAAGAGATTTATGATGAAAACTGCTATCCGCCTCCAGATAGAAAGCTGATGTACTCAAAATACAAACTAGTGCGTATTTTTTTCCTCTTTCTTTTTCTTATTCCCATAGGTAAAGAAACATTCACCTCTTGCTCTGCAAGTAGCCCTCCCCCCCAAACACAGCTAATGTGGACATTTGTTTTTGCCTGACTTCATGTTTGTAAAAGGTTTTATATTTCTTGCTTTTTTAATGGGTGGGGGGAGAAGTTGTAGGAGGGAGAGAATTTGGAACTGAAAATAAAATTGAATTTTAAAAGTCTTAGGAAAAGCAACAGGAAGAATACAGTAGAATAGATTATGCATTTATTAGGCATTACCATGTGCCAGGCAATGTGCTAAATTGCCAAGAACACAAATACAGACAAACAAAAAGACAATCCTTGCCCTCAAGAAACTTTCACTCTAATGAAGGAAGAAGACACAAAGAGAGCTGGATGGCATGGGAATGAAAGTAGAACACTGACTGAGGTGGAAAAGTCCAGAGACACAGGAGCAGAATCCAGAAACAACCATGAGAGAAAGGAACATTGATAACACCTGAGCTGTTCACGAAAGAGTAGTCTCAGACAAGAATAATCAGAGAGAGTCTACAGGGTGGAGGCATATTCAGGATGAGAAGGCTATTTAGCACAGAGGTAGAAGAGAGTGCAGATTAAGAAATGAGTCAGTCAGGAGTTGGAAGAGAGGTGTTTGATGGCCTGGACCAGAAGTGGGGAATCTGTAGCCTCATGTTTCCTTCTAGATCCTCAAGTGCAGCTCTTTGACTGAATCCAAACTTCACCGAACAAATCCCCTTAATGTAAGGATTTGTTCTTCAAAACTTGGACTCGGTCAAAAGGCCGCACCCAAGGACCTAGAAGGCCTTGAGGCCTGAAGGTTTCCCATCCCTAGCCTAGGCCCTTCATAAAATAGTAGTCCATACCATTAGTTCCCCTCTGCTGTGTGATGAGCCTTCATGAAGTCAAGAGAAGCTTCTCTATCAAGGGAGAACACTAGATAGGCTTTGAGAGGCCCTTTGTCCTAACATCACATCAAAGAACTTCCAACTGAAATAAACTGTTTTAGGTTTTTAACAGGATTTAGAACACTGTGAAGTGCTGAACTCAGACAGCAGTCGGAATCCTAACCAAACCTGGTACTCTGACCTTAAGTAACCCCAGTGAAGGAAGAAAATGGTTTTTCGAAGGACTCTTGGATGACACTGAAAGTTCTGTGAAAGCACCTGAGCTTCTTGTGGGCGCAAGAAGGAAGAAGGGACTGGATCTGAACATCAACAAGATGAAAAACGAAAACCCCAAACTCAGATCTCCAAGTAAACTTCCCTAGAAATGCCCAGGAACCAAAATCCTTTCATTCTAAGGACTACCAAAAAGAAAGCATAACCAGCAGACTAGAGTTCTGAGGGAATACAACACAAACAGGGATCTCTCACTTTTGTCTAGAGTAAAATATTTGTTCTGTTCCTTTAAAAACGAAAGGACTTTTCTCCTGATTTGCTCTAGGCAGCCACCTGGAAAGCGATTTTTATTTTGCTCTCTCTAAAAAGAACAAAGGGAACTAAATCAAACTGAAGTCAGACGGCCTGTAGCTGAGCAGGAAGTGCCAGTCAAGGATGTTTTTCATTCTGTTTTTTAAAAAGAAGGAAGAGACAAGTTTCCCAAATCTGTCCTGAAACCAGACTGAGACAAAGGGTACCAAGAATAGCACATTCCTGCAGCATTCACCAGTCCACAAAACCAATCTCTAAAGCATTTTTCCAATGATAAGGTTCTGTGCATTAGACTATGCTTAAAACCACGGCCTGCCAACAACCCACCCTCCCATTAGTGTTCTGCTCTAAATTCTTCTAAAAAGTGGACAAAAACATAATCACCTTTAAAAAACACTTACTCTGGCAAATTCAGGAGCCTTAATTAATCTCAGCCATTGTGAATACAAATACACTAGACAGTGAGCGCCATGGCCCAGGAAACACCAAAGGTAGACAGAGACTCTACGCTCCTGATCCCCCTCCCCTCCGGCCAAGTACCTACTTCAGCAGGGATGTCACAGCTCTCCCAGGGCTCTTCTTCAAAAAGAGACCTTTCCTTATTAGCTGCCAAAAATAAGTAAATTAATCTCAATCTAGAAATTCTAAACCACAGCTCAGCAGAGTAGAAAGGACACAGTGGATGTGAAGGCCTGAGACATCAGACATCAGTTCAAATCCCAGTTCTGCTATTACTAGCTATGTGACTTGATAAAAGTCACTTTATTTCTCTAGTCTTCCAGGTCTTCATCTTTAAACAAGAAGCTTTCTAAGGTCCTGTACAGCCCTAAGTAAGTTCTGACATTTAGATCAGAATGAAAGGCAGAATAGTACATAGAAAAAATAATGGATTTGAAGTCAGGCGACCTAGGTTTGAATCCCACCAACTCAAATGACTTAAGCAAGTAATTCACATTTATGTAGTGTTAACTAAAAGTAGTGTCTGGTAAAGTCTACAGACTCTTTTCTCATAATAATCTTTTTTTTTTTAAATATTGAAGGAAATGCTAAATTTCCACTTAGAGGCTAGTGAAAATAACTGTGTAATTCTTTCCCCTTCAAGTTAATGTACAGAAGCAAAACCTATCCATAGAAGTTCAAGAATGAGGGGGAGAGGGAGATGGGGGTTCGCCCAATCAATCACTGTTGTCTCTTCACACATACCAAACTCCAATGTTTAGATAAAATGTTATCCATGTCTAAGAGGTTCTCTCAAAAACCAAACGCAAGAAAAGGACAGCAACCCAATCCCAAAGTTTCCAAGGAGCATGTGAGTAACTGTTACTGGATAACGAAACAGAAAGTAGCAAAAGTCTGCTTCATGGAGAAAACAGTAAGCTTTTGGGCTACAGTGTACACTGAGTAATTCTCACCACACTCTCTAGGTTTGGGGGCAGGAGAGGAGAGGGAACAACAATGTACACAGGCAAAACCTTAAGGCTGGAAGGGGTCTTGGTGGAGACCAGCTCTCCAACTTTTTTTCACAGATGATCTTGAGAACTGCTTCCAGTCTTTCTTTCACTTTGCAAATGCAAACAAGGTCTGTGCTGTGACAGATATCACCCTGGGCTCAAGTTTTTCTTTATTCCTTTCTTTCCTTAAAAAAAACATCTGTTGGCTTTCCTACTGCTGCTTCTTGGCTTCCCTCACTGGCTCAAGTGAAGTTCAAACAACGGAAAGGCTAAATACAAAATGTCAAAATTTGACTTTGAGGGCTAGACGTGGCCCACATAGAAACTCCATGTAGGTGGAGATCCCAAGGGGCTTCTCCAATGGAAAGCTTTGTTGTCATTGGTAGGGCCGTCCTAGAGGGGACTTCAGGCCATTCCAAAAGACACCATGTGGGACCCAAGGCCAAAGTCAGAAGGCTGATTGCTACACAGCTCAAGCCTGACTCCTCGACAGATTGTTATTCTAAGACCAAAAGAAGCTAAGGATTCAGAAGAGATTACAAATAAAGGAAGCGCCCACTAGAACCTTTTAAAGGCACAAAAAATAAAATAAAATAAAAAGCCATACTCCAAATTTTGCCTGCACTCTTCTGGAACATTTATTAAATACCTACTATACACACAGAGACCACTATCCAAATGCTCCCTAAATCAAAAAGCCCCTTGATGTTAGTGTCAATCATACTGTTGCCTAGGAAAGGCAATCCTCCTCTGCCCCCCACCCCCCCAGAGGATCTTCATTCCTAGCCTCTTTGTCAGACCCAAGGGATGTGTCCATGATTACTTTCCTTGGCTTATAAAACCACAAACTTAGAGAGTCACAAACTTATAGCTGGAAGGGACCTCAGAGGTCATTGTGGTTAAGTACCTTGCCTGAAGTCCCATAGGCAGTAAATAACAGAACCCAATTTCCACCTGCCTTCATTCCCTCCAAATCCCAGTCATCCCATCAGTAATAAATTTTTAAGGCCTATCTGAGCTTTTAGTTGTATAACTCTACTTATCAGACATCTGCCCTAACTGATTAATCCCAAAATCAAAAGAAGATCATAAACAAATAGTAAAATATAACTACAGCCCCAGGTGGTCCCACCTTTCACATATACTCCACCATTTAAAATTATGTAAGTCATAGCAAGATATACTAAGACTTCTTTATGCTAGAGAGAAAAACCAATCACTACCTCCCATCTGTTTTGATTTGGTGCTCAGTGATCTTGGAATCTAGTACCTTAAATACCGCAAGCATTCACTAAATCTTTACTAACTCATTTCATCAGATTTTACCTGATTAGGGGCAGCTAGGTGGGGCAGTAAATAGAGCGCTGGCCCTGAAGTCAGGAGGACCTAAGTTCAAATCCAGCCTCAGATACTTTACACTTACTAGGCGAGTGATCTTAGGCAAGTCACTTAACCCCAAATTGCCCCTCAAAAAAAAAGGCAAAAAAAAAAAAAGAATTTTACTTGATTGTATTTTTAACTATAGCCACTTACAGCTGAAAAAAATTGAGAGTAACCTGTGACCACAAAGGAAGTGATCTTTCTCACTTTGAGGGGTGGGGGAGGTTAGCTCTCAGAGGTATCTCAGATCACAGATCTAGAGGAGGAGGGAACCTCTGAGGCCATTCAGGAAGATGATGACCTATACAAAATCATTCAGGGAATAAGCCTTAGAGTCAGCCTTACCATAAACCTCTGGTTATCTAAGTAATGCTCACACTGAATCAAAATAGGGTGGTATAGGAGGAGTATGTAAAGGCTCCCATTAACAATGTGGCTTCTGGACAGGAAGAGAGGACAAATCTAGGATTGCAGCCCCAACTAAGCAGATCTCTTCACTGCCAAGGTCTGGATATGTACAAGTCTCTGTTTGTGGTGAGCGTGGAGTGGAGAGATTCTGGGGAAAGAGCCGGACCCTGAAAGAGCTCTACTGAAGAAGGAGGCCAGTCAAATTTGTTGGGAGGAAAATACTAACTAATCAAGCTAAATGCTCCAGTCAAAAGATAGCCTTTTTCTTTTAATTACCAGCACCTCACTACTGCTATTTCTCTAAGTTCTCTTTTCCTCGAAAATAAATGTCCTAGGAAAAGCAGGCATGTGGTCTAAAGTGTATGGTAAAGGCCAAAGGAGAGGGAAAGAGGTCACAGGAGCCAGGACAGCCAAATACTATGCTAGCAGGTGCCTTCTGAAGTTTCAGAGCCATAATAATAGTAAGGTTGACAACTAAGCCAGAGGAGGGCTTAGTTACATGAAACCAGAGATAATAATTCTATGAGTCCAGCCAGAAGGAAGGCCCCAGCAACTCTCCCCAGGTCAGTTCAGAGAAAGTTTATTCCCTGGGAACTGAAGATCACCAGGAGGGTCCAGGATGAATCCCTTACAACTAAACCCAAGAGTAGGAGACTTTGGGTTGGTCAGGGAGTTATGAGGAAAGAAGAATCTTTCTCCCTCTTCTCTTATTTCAGCCAATTAATTCTTCTCTATGATTTTCAAACATCATAGAGGAACCTAGAACTAGAAGTGAAGGTCCCTCAGGGGCCATCTAGCCCTACACCTTTTACAAATGAGGAAACCAAAGCCTGGAGAAATCAGGCCCGAAGCATACAAGCAATAAGTAACTAAATTTGAACCCAGGTCCTCTAAGATGATGAAGTAGATTTCCAAATCTACATGGAAGAACTTTATCCTAAAGGTGACAATTTTTAAGGCATCTCAAAAAGATAAAGATTCTAAAAGAACAGGGAAAAAAATCTCAGGTTGTGTTATTAGGTGATCAAGAAGACATCAGCAAATAACTGATCTATATGTCTGCTTTCTCACATGTATAAAATCTAGGAGAATGGTCAAAGTAGCATTGGAAAATAGTCTTGATGAAAATGAGAAGGGAACTAGAAAGCATATTTCCAAGTGTTTTTTCAACAGCAGATAATAGTTTTCACCATCAGACAAATGACTAAAAGGTAAGAGAACACCAGATCCCACTGTCTCTGCTCATTACATGCACATACACAAATGAGCTTGGTACAGAAAATGCAGCCTTAAAGACTCCTCCCCACGAGCTGCTGAGGCAGCTGCATACACAAAGACCATTGGTGACTCCCTGAAAGATAACACCAGAGAAATAATTTTGTTCAACTCTCTCCTGATAAGGTAAGATACATTTGACTCTACTGTAGCTTCAATAAGAAAACAGCAAAATCTTGCCTAGAAAGACCACTACTACAAAGAAAAGTAGATTCTTTTCTGAAAGTCAACTACTATACTTGGTAGGATCACCCCACAAATCCATCAGCATATGACAACTACCAATCAGGGGAGGAGATTTTATGGACTTCACGCAAGACTTAATTCTGTTTGCCAGTTGGGCTAGAACTAAAACTTCAAAGTAGGACTGGTACAGAGATGTATCTTAATTATATCTGAAATGCTCTATCAACTATGAAATGTTTCAAACATACCACAAATACATACCCAAGACAAGTGTGGCCTCACCCTAATACTTATCTCACCTTCCTTCCTACTATACACAGCACTGACCTATCTAGCTCTGCCAGCAGAGGCCCCAAATGCAAGATACTTAACAAATAAATAATTCAGCCTCCTACCTCATTAGAAGAACACATAATTCCTCAGTGCAGATAAACCAAAGAAAGCCCTTCCACCAGATAGGTAACAACAGGGAACCAAAAAAAAGGCCAAATGTGCCACACATTTAATGATCATCCATGCTATGTTCAAAACAGTGTTGACTTTTTCTTTTTTCAGGTAACTGAAACAACTTCAAAATCAATTTTCTTCAAATAGGATCCTCTCTGAATATGCCCAACACTAAATGATGTTATTGGGGAATTCCAAACCAATCACTCCAACAACTCCAGAAAACAAAGATGAGTCTGTCCAGTGTTTAGCTAAAGGCTAAAAAGCCAGTTAGTAATTCAATCCAATAAACACTGAGTAAGTGGCTACTAGATGCATAGCATGTGGATGAAATGCTCAATGTACCAGAAGTCATAAGTTGACATGGATCGGTTAGTTTGATATGGAGAAGACCTTGTTTTACACTGAAATGCAGCCCTAAAATCACCTTTCAATCAAAAAGTCATGCCAGCAAGCCTAGAGTCAGGAAGACCTTTGTTCAAATGTGGCGTCAGACTCTGGGCAAATCACTTAACTCCTGGTTGTCTCAGTTTCCTCATCTGTAAAATGGGGATCATAATAGCATCTACCTCCAGGACTGCTGTGAGGATCAAATGAGATCATTGTAAAGCACTTAGCACAGTGACTGGCACATATAAATGCCATATAAAATCATCATCATCATCATCATTATTAAAAGCATGCCACCATTAGTCACAGGAGGACCTAAGTAAAAGAATGTAGCTGGATCACAATATTCTACCACTCCCGGGAAAACTCACAAAGAACAGGACCTAGATATAGCAGCAAATGTGTAGGTCTTTCTCATATTTAGGTAAGAACAGGTGCACAGTGGCAATGGACATTCACAACAGAAACCAGAACATCAGACAACAAATTTCCAAATTTGGAAGGAGGATCTCAGAGACCATCTTAATAACCCTAAAATTAGCTGAACAGACTTACATGAACTGATGCAGAGTGAAGTGAGTAGAACCAAGAGAGCACTGTACACAGGAACAGCAACTTTGTGTGATGATCAACCATGACAGACTTGACTCTTCTCAGTAACACAATGATCCAAGACAATTCCAAAAGACTAGTGATAGAAAATGTAATCCACATCCAGAGAAAGAACTGTGGAGTCTGAATGCAGATCAAAGCATACTATTTTCACTTTCTTTTACTTTCATGGGTTTTCTTTCCCCTTTTGTTCTGTTTCTTCTTTCACATGACTAATGTTTAAATATGTTTAACATGCATATGTTTAAATTTAAATATGTTTAACACATGTATAATCTATATCATATTGCCTGCTCTCCTGGGGAGGGAGAAAGCAAATTTGGAACTCAAAATCTTATGAAAAATGAATTTTGAAAGTTATCTTTACATGTAATTGGAAAAAAATGCCATTTACATAAAAAAACTCTAAAGTTCGGGAGCTTGTAAACTTCATAATTTTTATCCTAATTCTATGATAAACAAGTACTGTATACCTGAAATTGGTTTTACATACTATCAAACCCATAGCTGAGTGCCATTTAATAAGCTTTAGGTCTGATAAAAGTCCTAAGATATGTCTTCGATTTCTGGCTTCACAACCAAACTGTTTATAATCCTAGGCAAGTGAGATTCTCTTCAAATTTCAAGTTTTCTTCCACATATAAACTGCAAGTGATAATAACCCTTTGCTTCCGCCATCAGAACAATGAATAATGATTGATGAGACTATCTGTAAAATCCTTAGAAGAACAAGATGATAGAAATTCCAGGAATGATGACTACTCGTCTACATGGAAGCCAAGTCAAGGCCCAACATTAATGCCATAGCATAATAAGGCTCTGCCAATAGCTAAGAACCCAGTACAACTAGAGCCTGACACCTAGTAGGGAGAACACAATGGGACAAGGAAAGGAGGTCTAAGCTCCACTCTGGTTCTACCACCTGCTAACTCCCAAAGCTCCAGGCTTCCATTTTCCTCATCCATCAAAGAAGACAGTTGGTCTAGATAACTTCTAAGGTCCCTTCCTGCTCCAAATTTATGACCCTCAGATCCTGTTACAAAGCACAAAAAGCCCAGGAACAATTATAACATAGAAATTTGCATCACTATTTGCAGATTTCAAAAATATTAATACTCAGAAAAATAAAACACCTCAAGACAAGATTAGACTGCACTGAGCCCCCAGAGACAACAAACTGTCAAGACTCCCTCCACCCCTACCTCATCCCCCCACCCCCCACCCCCACAACTGATTCAGAACCAAGTCATTGTCCTAACCTTTCTCTTTATCTCACAATCCTCATCTACAGAATGGGTGTCAAGCAGTCCTCTGTACAGGATGGTGTATGGGTTGACTAATGACCAAAAAATGCTTTGAAGATATAAAGCTACATAAATGCTAATTACAGTTATTACAGAAAAAAACAAAATATATCATTTTGTTAGCTTGCAAATCCGACTTACTAGGTCTTCTTAAAGTAAGTTACACTCATGCAGTCAAATGCCCCATACTTTTTTTACCCAACACAAAAGTATGATTGAAACTGGAAGTGGAAAGCAGACAACACAGTTAGGATAACAACCATTTGTAATGAAAGGAAAATGAATGAGGGCCTGTCTCTGGAGTGTCCTATGGAGAATGGTGTTCTAAGGAACACATAAAGTACTCAGGAAACCCAAGGGAAGAGCACCCTTCCGAACAAAGAACAAATAGGACCCCAGTTTACTGGGTAGCTCACAAAAAATCAAAAGGACAGTCTTAAATACTTAAATAAGTTTTGTTAATGGGCAAAGAACATTTGATGAAACACAACTTTTGATAATAATCTCTATGGAGGAAAGAAACTGCTTCACCCTAGAAATAGGAAATGAAAACACTGTCTGAGACACAGAAGAGCAGAGGTTTTGTCCACAACATAGTTCAGCTAGCAACAATCTAGTTCAACTAGAAAGTACCCATCTCTTTCTGCTTTCTCTGTATATGATCTCCTCCACAAGCTGAGAAAAAAAACGGAACCTACCTCTTCTCCCCAAGGCATTCCTAAAAATTGACCCAAGACAACTACTGGAAAAGCCCTTGGCACCAAAAACAATGATTTAACCAGCTTTGCAAATATTAACCCAGAAATCCTCCCAACCCCAGGACAGATGGGATTGACTACTCAGCTAACAAAAAGGAAAGCAAAGCCCAGAAGGGGTTAAGAAATTCGAAGAGGCACATGAGATGCATCCTTGTTCACAACGCAGGCTTCTCCTTCAGACAGGACCAGTGCTTCTGACTTGCCAGCTTGGGATCTAACAGCTCTCTCCAGATACTACATGCACAGTCCACCAACTCTCCAAGTCAGCCCAAGCAAGGTTCCTCTTGGCTAACCAGAATGAGGAAGAGAAAATTAACTCAAGACTTCAGTAAAGGGAGAACTCTCAGAAAAGAGGTCCAGCTATCCCTCACCACCTTGCCAGAGGCATATATCCCAGGCCATCAAAATGAGGTATTAGATCTAAAGGCACAGGCATTTAAAGTCACAATTCAATTATCTTTCTTTAAGATTTAGGAGGGCAGGAGAAAAGATGCAGTAACAATGTGAATATATTAAAACCAAGACCACCACAGTACACTTATGAACACTATAAATGGAAAACATGCACACTTGTTCTTTTGTTGTTCAGTCATGTCTGACTCTTTATGACCCCATGGACCATACTGTTCAGGAGGCTTTCTTGGCAAAGATACTGGAGCAGTTTCTCTAGTGGATTAAGGCAAACAGAGGGTTAAGTGACTTGTCCAGGACCACGAGGCCAGATTTTAATTCAGGTGCTCCTGGTTCCAGGCCCAGCTCGGCCACCTTGCTACTCTCTACATTTGTTTTTATGTCATTAATATTGTAAATTTGATCTGTTGCTTTTAAATAATTATACAATTACAAAAACTTGGAAAAGAATGCAAACACATCAATGCTTCAGTCAGTCAACAAACACTGATTATTAGAAGGCTATTGTATTAGCTGTGTTAGTAAAGAGAAGGGGACAAACAGAAGAACTGTTGTGAAGGCAGAAAAGCAAGATTTGGGAGCAGCTAGGTGGCACAGTGAATAGAGCACAAGCCCTGGAGTCAGGAGGACCTGTGTTCAAATCTGGCCTCAGACACTTGATGCAAAAACTAGCCGTGTGACCTTGGGCAAGTCACTTAACCCCAAATGCCCTTCAAAAAGCAAAAAAAAAAAAAAGAGAAAAGCAAGATTTGAAAACAGATTGGATGTGTGGGCTGAGTGAGGATGAAGAGTCAAAGATAACACTTAGGTTGTGATCCTTGGGTGACTAGAAGAAGAATGACATTCTCAACAATAACTGGAAGGTTGGGAAAAGGGGAGGATTTGGGGGCAAAGATCAGGAGCTCTGTTCTGGACATGCTCAGCTTGCAGTGCCTCTGGGACGCACAGTCTGACATGTCCAAAAGGCAGCTGATGATGCAGGAGAGGCACTCAGGAAAGAGGTCAGTTCTGTACATATACATCCAAGAATTACGTAAACAGAAATGTCGACAGACCTCAAGGTATCAGGATAATGAGATCATGAAGCAAGATCATATAGGGGAAGAAGGGCAAGTCCCCGGATACCTGGGCTTCATCTACACATCTATAAAATTACTCATGTGTCATGGCATTTAATTACTATGTGTAAAATTCAAACAAGATCATCAGATGACAGGGACTAGGGGAATTGAAGTATCATTATTATATGGATGCCAGCACAAGAAATCAAGGTGACTGAGGTGGCTATAAATGGCTAGGAATCAGGACTGGCAGGGTCTGAACTTCTTAAGTGGGAAACAAAATGGAAGAAATCCCACACAATAGAGCAGATGCAATATGTTATTTTCCAACCGTGGTGTGGTGTGGTGTGGCGTGTGTGTGTGTGTGTGTGTGTGTGTGTGTGTGTTTTCCTGTCAGACCTAACTGATATTTGCCAATTCTTATCTGGGATAGCTGTCAGTCATATTTAAGGGGACTTAGAGGGAGAGGAGAGGTGAAGTTTCCAAACATTATTCCCCCAAATTCTGGGGAGTTAAGAGAGGGAAAAGCACTGGCTACAACCCAATTCTCTGCCACAAGATGCTCCTTACTGCTGCCCTAAAAATACATCCAATGCTGCAGCCCCCACACATGAGACCATAAGCTGTCACAAAGGCTTTCAAATAAGCAAGTGTTAAATAATATTTCTTTTCAGAAGGAAAATACAGGAAAGTCAATTTCTGTCTACAATGAACTCATGCCACAGTAACCAGGAAACAGATGTCCCACAGATACATAAGAACAAAAATGAATACATCCCTTTCTCATATAAGCCAGTGAAATTATTATCATTATTAATATGATGATGATCCACAAATGCAAACACAGAACTTTACTATCAAAAGCAATTTCATTCAAACAATTTCAGGTCCACAGTCAGAGTGATAGTGAAAAGCTAATGATAAGAACAAAAGCTGTCAATAAAAATTCATTTATTTTAAAAAGAAAGAAAAGCTTGAGGAATTTGGGAATGATCAAAAGAGAATTGGGCCGGTAGGGGGCAGAGTGGAGAGCACTGGGTTTAGAATCAGCAAGATTCCTCTTCCTAAATTCAAATGTGGCCTCAGATCTTCACCAGCTGTGTGACCCTGGGCAAATCATTTAACCGTTTGCCTCAGTTCCTCATCTGAAAAATGAGCCAAAGAAGGAAATGGCAAACCACTACAGTATCTTTGCCAAGAACACCCCAAAATGGGGTCACAAAGACTTGGACACAACTGGAAAACGATTCAACAACAAAAAAGGGAACCAGTTGGAGTACTGGATAAAGCTGCCTTTTGAAGAGTCAGAACGATGAGGGTTCAAATCGCTGTTCCAACACTTACCACGTGTGACTCCTTCACTCTCTGCGTGCCACTGGGCAAGCCATTCCACTGTTCTCAATCTTGGTTTCTGTACCTGTGAAGTGGTGATATCCGTGCTTCCCTTAGCCGCTGTCTGCCTCAGTTTTCCCACATGTAAAATGGAAGTAGTAAGAGCACTTAGTTCACAAGGTTGTTTGGGAGAATAAAACGAGATAATGGACACAAAGCTCACTACAAACTCCAAAGTACTAGAGAAATGTCAGTTATTAGGAACTTCAAAGTCTGCTGATGAGTTAATTTTGCTCCTTTTCCATGGATTCAGAGTGTGACTCCCAATCTCCCTCTCCATCCCAATTCCAACCCTTCTCGCAGGGGATTTCAATATTGATGCCTTCCAATGCCCCCATCTCCCAGGTGCTCAAAGAGCTCCTCACTCCACCTTCACTCCCCGGGAGGAGCAAAGCCCTGATCTCACCATCTACCACCAGGGCTCCACTGATATAAATCAATAGTCAGCCAATAAATAATTATTAAGAGCCCATTATGTACCAGCCACTGTGCCAAGCAGAAAGGCAGAAGAGAGTCTCTGATTTTAAGGAGCTCATAATCTAAAGAGAGAGACAACCTAAAACAGTTATGTACAAACAAGTCACAGACAGGATAAACTGGAAATAATTACCAGACAGAAGGTACTAGAATTAAAGGACATCAGAGAAAAGATCAAGAACTACATCATTCCTTTATCGGATCACAAACTCCTATCCTTCCATCCCCCTCTGAGCCTAACTCCTCCCTAACTGTATCCTTGGTCCCCCCCACAGCTCCCTCCTAGATCATAACCTCTACTCCAGCCACACTCTCTTCCCTTCCCCATTTTTACCTCTTGGAGAACAAGGTCAACACTGCACTATCCTCTACCCTGGAATCCCTCACTCCTTTGTCATATCATGCCTTGGAAATGCCTACTCTAGACTAGTCCCACAATCCCTTTCCTCCACTTGTCTGCCTCTGCTCACAAGCTTCCTGACCTGGGCTGGAAGAAGTTGTACAATTGCACTGCCAGGGGTCACTAAAAATTGATGGCATCTCATCTTCACCCAAAATGTAAGAAAACCATCCTTTTACTTCTCAATTTATTCTCTATCTCGCTCATGATAGCAGTTTAAAACCTGCTCATCTCTCCGTAAGCCTCCTGTGGGCATCCCTCAGCTGAGGACCTCATCTCCTACTTCACCATTTGTCATGAGCTCCCTCCTCCCTCCTTATCTCACAATCCCCTGACATCATCTGCCACTATATCCTTCTTTAATCCAGTCTGATGAAGAAAAGGTCCTTGTCACTGACGACCACCCTTCATGTATCCTTGACCCGCTATCCCACCGTAGACTGCCCCCTCAAGAATCATCTTGGGGCTGGTAGGAGATGCAGGGAATACAGCACCAGCCCTGGGGTCAGGAGGACCTGAATTCAAATCTGACTTCAGATACTTAAGGCTTCCTAGACGCTGACCTTGGGCAAATCACTTAACCCCAACTGCCCTGCTTTCCCTCTTCCCCCCCCCCAAAAAAAAAAAAAAAAAGAATCCTCTTCCCTTATCTTCCACCTTTTATTGGTTCTTTCTCTGCTGACCACAAATCCATGTCTCCCCATCCTACACACACACACAAATACCCCACTCATTCTCTACCATCCCTTTACAGCTACCATCTGATATCTTTCTTCCTTTTCTCATCCAAACTCCTTGAAAAACATGCAGCTGAAGAACATTCAGTTCTTCCACTTCCTCTCCTCAGACTCATTTCTAAACCCTCTGCAATCTGGCTTCTGACTTCATCACTCAACTGAAACTGTCCAGTGACCTCAGCTGCCAAATCCAATAACCTCTTGCCTATCTTCATCCTTCTTTACCCCTTTGATTGCCCTCTCCTACTGGCTACTTTCTCACTCAAGTTTTATGACGCTGCTCTCTCCTGATTCTCCTGTTATTCGTCTGGCCACTCATCTGTATCTTCATCCATGTTACACCCCCTAGCTGTGGGAACCCCAAAGGCTCTGCCCTCAGTCCTCTTCTCTCTCTATACTCTCACTTGGTGACCTCATTAGCTCCCACGGCCAACAGTACTTCATCTCTATAAGGATGATGTCCAGATTCATACACCTGGATCTAGTCTCTCTCTGACCTCCAGTCCCACATCAACAACTGCCTATTAGATATTTCAAACTGGGTACCCCAGACTCGAAAGGGTAGGGAACCTGTAGCCTTCTAGGTCTTTGGGTGCGGCCTTTTGACTGAGCCTGAGTTTTACAGAGCAAATCCTTCTATTAAGGGGATCTGTTCTGTTAAGTTTGGATTCAGTCAAAGGGCCATACTGGAGGACCTAGAGGGCCACAGGCAGCCTCAGCCTCGAGGCCAAAAATTCCCCACCCCTGCTCCACAGGCATCTCAAACTTAACAATTCCAAAACAGAACTCCTTATCTTTCCCCCAAATCTACCCCCTCTTCTCAACTTCCCTATTACACTGTTGAGGGCACAACCATCCTTCCTGTTACTTAGGCTTGAAACCTCAGTGTCATGCTCAGCTCCACCCTTGAACTCCAACTCATATATGCAATCACTTGCCGATTCATCTTTTTCTCTCCACTCACAGTCACTACCCTGGTATAGGGTCCTCACCACCTCAGGCCGCAAGTACTAAGAATCAACAGGCTTCTAGTTATTCTCTCTGCCTCAAGCCTCTCCCTACTCCAATCCATCCTCAACTCAGGGTTGCCAAATTGATTTTCCTAAAGCCCCCACTATATGTCTAATTCTGTCATCTCCCTCCTGGATGAGCTCTGGCTCCCTACTGCTTCAGATACAAATCTCTGTGTAGCATTTAAAGCTTTTTACACCTTGGAGTCTTCTCACATCTTACTACCTTCCTTGTACTCTACGATCCTTTTACACAAAGGTACAGATATGTTCTTCCCTCTGTACCTCTGCACTAGCTTTCCCCCACACTTAGAGATGTTCTTCCTCCTCATCTCTGCCTCTTAGAAGCCTGGGTCATCTTCAAGATGCAGTGCACTCTTTACATAAAGCCTTTCCTGGGCCCCCAGCCATGCTGCTCCACGGTACTCATTTTGCATTGATTTCATATATACTTATATATGTACACATTGTCTTCTCTGTTAAAATGTGAGTTTCTCAGGGGCAGAGACTGCTTCATTTTTGTGTTTACATGCCCAATGCCCAGCACATTACCTGATACAATATACTGTTTAATAAATGCTTACTGATTCTATATGTCCACCCCTCACCCCCAGTGTCAATCTCTCACACAAGCTTGCTGTTATTTTGTTTTCACTGCAACTGCAAACATTCTCTAAGGCAACAGTGTCACTCATCCATACATCAGGTCTTAGTGACTTAGCTTTAAAATGTAACATGCTTTATTGTATTTTTATTTTGTTAGATATTATCTCCATTTTGTTAAATAATATCTCCATTACATTTAATCTGGTTCAGGTTACACTGATGCCTCTGCTCTAAGTCACAGTTGTCCCTTCATGGTCTTAGTTCAAAAGATGCAGTGGACAGGGCATGTACAACGGGTGCTCAATGATTCTTGACCAGACTTATCCACTCAAGTCTATTTAGATCCCAACCTAGTCTAGAACAGGAATATTAACTATGTGATCTTTGAAAGGCCT
Source organism: Petaurus breviceps papuanus (assembly GCF_028583685.1). NCBI lineage: Eukaryota > Metazoa > Chordata > Mammalia > Diprotodontia > Petauridae > Petaurus > Petaurus breviceps. The sequence continues at coordinate 36,915,379 of NW_027185804.1, forward strand.
TTGTAAGCATGTGATTGCTACATAGTTCATATGGGGGCCTAAAGACAGGAAGAGCGGAATTCAAATCCCAACTCAGACATTTACTAGCCCCGTGACCCTTAACTTGTGTCTACTTCAGTATCCTCAACTGCCTCCTCAAAATAGCGATAATAACAGGACCTACCTCTCACTGTTGTGAGGATCAAATGAAATAATACTGTAAAGTGCTTATTAGCACCAATGCCTGGCACATAGTAGACACATAATAAATTACTATCCCCTTTAGTCCCACATCAAAAAATTACAAAATCTGAGCAATCTCTGGTTCCTTTCTGCATTCAAAGAACTATAGACCTGAAAAGGACTTTGTATGTCATTTTAGTTTAATTCTCTTATTCTATAAGAGAAAGGGAGCAAAACCAGCTCAAGGGCAAATAGCTAATGAATGGCAAAGCTAGGACTAGAACTCACACCAGATTCCTAACCTTGGGCTCTTTTCACCAGGCCATATTAGATTTTCTTTAAGTTCAATGTGTATACTTTTCTCATTTCAAACAGGTTATTGTCCCTGGGTCTATATAAGGAAAGCAGCTTAAACAATTTCATCTTATCAAGAAGCATGTTAGATGTCTACACCTTAGATATCCACTCCAAATGGAAAGATTATCTGGTTTTGCTGAGAAAGGAACCATCTCATCTTTTTTGGTTTGTTTTTTTTTGGGGGGGGGGGGTTGGGTTTTTTTTTTGTTTGGGGGGGGTGGGGAATCATCACCATATATTACACTATAAAAACCCAAAGCAGTAAGTGAGAAAAGCATTATGCTGCATGTGCAGAAATGTTTCCATGTCATTTTGAGGTCTGACACAGTTTTCTAGCTGACATTTCCAAAAATCAGTCTCACCATCCTGCAGCTCACAACAAGGGCTATTTTTCTCCACAGTTCCTTATGAGGGTAGAAGAAACCTACTTCAAGGCAATCCCCTTGTATCCCCAGTGTCTACCACAGTGCCTCATATACAACAGGAAGGCAATAAATGCTTGTTCATTGAATAGGAGACCAGAGATTTGACCTCTCAATATTCCATCAGACGATTAAGCATCTTTCCTCTTTAAGTAAACTCAAATATCTGTTGATATGATGATATTCCTACTTCCAGATTAGTCAAAGAAATGCTCTCACATCTCCTACCGCTAAAGTTAGTTAAACCCACGGAGACGTGTTAAAATTACCAATATGGATAAATACCCCCACCTCAGTTTCTCAATGGCCTAACTTATACCAAAACCATATGTCAATAATAAGCCAAATTTCTTCTAGGATGTCTTAAGATAAACACTAAGAATGAGGCCCCACCACAGAAGGCTAACTTAATTACCAGATCATTACTTTGTTAACCACAGCAAATCATGAAGCTCCTCTGCTAAGATAATATAGCAGGACTGCAATCTGCCTTCATGATGGGACTACTCTCACCAATGAATTCATGATCTTTATAAGAAATGAAGAAACATGAAGCACATGAGTTAATGTTGTTTCAAGAACTTTAACTTTGGCATTTCCTGAACTGAGAATTTAAGCTGGCACCCGTTCATGAGTATTTGATTTCCATGTACTACTACACCAGCTGGATTTGGTGTTCGGCCATCCTTTATTACCCTATCTTTTAACCTTCAGTTTCTCCAGGCCTAAAAATCCCAAAATATCTAAGCATTCCTTCCCCAAGTAGTCTCAGACTGGACTAAGCACGGTCATTAAGACTCCATTACCTTAATCTGTTATTGACAAGTTGTTCCCATTTATATACATGCAACTGAAACCCAAAGCAACTAAACCCATTTTTATAAACTCAAAGATACTCAGTTCCAAAATAAACCCAGCTAATGGCTTTCAACTCATACAATCTATGGTAGCACTCACTGCAGGAAACAGCCTTAGTCCCCATGGTTTAGGAAGGCTCACAACAATGCTATCTTTAGAACCAAGAAAATACTCACCCAAAGCTGGGAGTATTTCCCTATGCTTTCAACAAAAGAATAGGAGCCAAGGGGTCTCAAGGCCTCTTATCTTGCATTTTAATGGACGATTCTGGACAACTCACCTATACTCTCAGATTCAGTAATTGTCATTTGAAAAAGTGGAAATACATTCACTAACATACATACCACTGGTAAATTAAGCAATGAGGGAAATCAGAGTTGGAAGGAACTTCAGGAGATCATTTAGCCCCTTCACATACATCATTTAGCTAGCCACACTTCTACATAAGGCCACACCTGACTATCCTCAGTTGTCTACCATTTTCTTAAACCTCTGAAGAAAGCATTTCAACAACTCCATCTATTCAAGTGTCTCACAACGTCTGTAGTCAGGAAGTAATATACATAACTTCTGCTGCAATTAAAGACATTCCCTCTTGTCTTCTCCTCAGTGGAAAGAGAACATCTGCTTCCCACCACCTGTGCAATGTCCCTTCCCAGTGATTAAAGTGTTTAGAAAATAGAGGAAGGCCCATTTCCACTTAATGCAGCATCACTCTAAATGAGTTAACCTAAACAGAGAACACAATTAGGAGCCCTCTATTCCCAGTTCCATCACTGGCTTGCCATGAACCCTGTTGGAAGTTAAACCATTCAGCTTCCCCATCACTAAGATACAAATAAAGCAGGGATATTGAAGATGTAATGGAGATAATGCCCATTAAGTGCTTACAGCTTCTCAGCCAAGTCATCATCCCCAATCCAAAGTGGGATTAGATGCATACTAGTCTACATTTTCACTCTCAATTTTTATCCCAATGCACCTAATTAGATACCATGTATCGAGAGCAGAGCGTAAATGAAAAATAAAATGACAGTAAGTCAAAATGTAGCACACCTCCAAACTCCTATAACACATACTGTGTGATATGGAAGGCAAAGCTAGAAAAAGTCAAATACGCACCTTATCTGACTATAGCAAACAATGGGATTATAGAAAGGCAATTTTAAAAATTTAAGATGAAAAATGAATCCAAAACCCATTAATATGAATGACCAAAGGCAAAAGGATAAAAACAATACCCAAAATCTGACTTGAGTATGAAATGGCTATCAAGACAAATCTATGAAGACCATTAGACAATTAACTCAACAGCTAAAGACCAGATAGAATGAAAAAAGGCAATACACAGGGAGGAAAGGAATGAGATATAGATGAATTCAACATCAATTGAGACTGAAGACAATTACTGAGGCAACGCACATGTTGTACCAGCTAAGAGCCCATGGTTTTTTCAGGGGGTAGGAGGTGGTTCATAATAGTTTCTTCTTTTTGAAGAACTTGTCCAATTAGTCTTGTGTTGGTTTTTTTGTTTGTTTGTTTTTGTTTTTTAAGATTTTTGCTTTTTGGAGGGGGAAAGGCAGGGCAATTGGGGTTGTGACTTACCCAAGGTCACACGGCTAGTTTTGTGTTAAGTGTATGAGGCTGAATTTGAACTCAGGTCCTCCTGAATCCAGGGCTGGTGTTCTATTCACTGTGCCACCTAGCCACCCCTGGTTTTTTTTTACCTTTTCTTGATATCATTTATTTTTTATATCACTTTAATTTCTGAATCTATCCTTTCTCCATCTTCTTTCCATGAAGGCATCCCTTAACAAGTCATGGATTCATTGCAGATGATACAGCAACTTTGGCTGTCATGCTAATGTCCTGCCTTCCCTCCCTCCCATCATTTCTACCCACTATTCTGTCACCTCCCTTCTGCTGAAGGATCCCATTTGTATCCTGTCTCAACATCAACAAGAGGGGTTATCTGCACCCCACTCTACCCAATGACATGTCTTACCAGAGCACAAAAGACATGGGCCTATCTGGCTACCAAAAGCCATGCCATTACAAATTCCTCTATAGGGGCAGCTAGGTGGCACAGTGAATAGAGCACCAGCCCTGGAGTCATGAGGACCTGAGTTCAAATCCAGCCCCAGACATATAACACAAAAACTAGCTGTGTGCCCCTGGACAAGTCACTTAACCCCAATTGCCCTCCCCCCCAAAAAGCAAAAAAAAAAAACCACAAATTCCTCTGTAATCTGCCGTCCAGGCTTGTCTCCTGATTTCTTTCCAATCCTGTAGCTTTCCACCCCTGAAAATTTTGACCCTTAAAGTTGTTAGGAGTCCAGGAGATGGGGAGGAAGGAGAGGGAGAGGAGAAGAGAGTTTCTTTAAGTATTTTTAACTTTTAACTCCCTTTCAATACTATCTCTTCAGAGTTATTCAAGAGTGAAGAAATAAAAGGGGCTGTTCTTGTCTCTGTGAAAATATGTTCTGTCAAATTTCTACCTGTAACAAGTAGGAAGAAGCATTTCTACTTAACTCTAGAACTGAAATATACATATTAACCAAACTGACTCTTTAGGAAACTTACCAAGTTAAGACTTAACAGAGCTTCAATTGCCTCACACTATAAATGCCTCAACACAGTGACTCAGGATGATGCATCTGAACATTGCATCAGTTCATCCCACTGATGAAGACACAATGCCCAGGAGTATTATAATCATAGAACTTTGACTTAAGCACGAAACTGCATACAAGATCAAAGTATTATTAGGTACACACTTAGGCAACAGAATTATGCTCAGCCTGGAATTTCTCTCGAGTTCAGCTATGACTCCTGGTTATATTCTCTTACATATCCTGGTTTATTCCCTGACACAGATACAGTTCCATTCAGCAAGAATTTACCTCCCTAGTCTCCCCCTGATACTCTGCTAGGCCCTGGGAGAAAAAAAAAAAGGCCAAAGCAGTCTGCCCACTGGGAGGAGGGGGAGCCGAGGGAAACAGGATGGCCACAAATGAGTAGTCCATACAAAGCATAACAAAGTAATTACAGGGTGAAAGCAGCGCTAACACCTGGAGCAATCCAGAACGGCCTTATGTTGGAGCTAGCACTTGAGCTGAGCCTCAAAGGGAGAGGGCGCTCCTAGCATGAGGGTCAGCCCAGGAAAAGGCCTGGTGACAGGAGATGAAACTGTGCAGACAGAAGAGCAAGGAGGCCACTGTGGGTGAGAAGAGAGTGCAAAATGCATAATCCGCCTAGAAAGATAGGCTGGCATCCAATCAGGAAGAGCCTAAAATGCCAGAGATGGTCCATTATTCGGGAGGCCACTGAGGCTACCCTGGGAAGCGTCTTCAGCAGGGGAGGCAACAGATACAAGACACTGTCCTTCTATCCACTTGAAAAAAGGCATGAAGATGGGACAGCAGCAGATGAATTTCAACTTCCTGAATCATGATGGGCTAATGCTCCAACTGAATTTTTTTTATTTGAACCATCGATGCCACAATTGAAGAATGAGCACCCTGTGGAAAACTGGGGCACCCAGAGGATCCTGAAAAGGCAAAAGCTTAGTCACACCAAAAATGATGGCTGAAACTCCTGGCTTCAAAGCGACCAATGATTTCACTGCTGTTATCTAATGGCCTCCTCTCAATCTTCATCTCCCTTCAACACTAAATCCCATCCTCTCATCCTCAATACTCTCTAACTCTTTTTTAGGTTTTTAGGACACTGCTCTCTCCTAGGTCCATCATCCCAGTCTGTCTCTTTTACTAGAATATCATCTATAACTGGGTAGGGCCTGTCAAGGGTCCTCTTCTCTTTTCTTTCTACACTCTCTCAGTTACCTCATCAACTCTCACAGTTGAATACCTTCTTCTATGAAGATGATTCCCAGACTCATAGAGTCAGCTTTGGTCTCTTTCCTGATCTGTAGTTCAGAATCACCAATTATTTACTGGACATTTCAACATGGATGCCTCCCCCTTTTCCCCCCCAGCATCTCTAACTCAAAATGTACCACATGGAATCCCTGACATTTACCTCCCCAAACCCTCCCCTCTTTCTGTCAAATGTACTACTGTCCTTCCAATTTCCCAGGTAATAGACTTGGCATTATCATCTGCCTCTTGCTCTCTCAAACCCCTCTATTTAATCACTTTCCAAATCTTGCCATTTTTATCTCTACAATATGATTTGCCTATGTGCTCACCTCTCTACTCAAATGGCTCCACCCTAGTTCAGGCCCCAATAACCTCTTAATAATAGCCTCTTCTTGGATCAGCTTACTTCAAGTCTTTCCCCATTACAATCCATCACCCTCCACCTCAAGTTTAGCTGAAACTTGAAGGAAGTCAGGAGGTCAAGGTACAGAGGGTAAGAATTTCAGGCATGGGACAAAGTCAGTGAAAATGCACAGAGATGAGAGACAGCATCCTGTGGCAGAAATAGCAAAGGGATTTTCCTAAAGCACAGGTCACACCATGTCACTCCCCTACTCAATAAAATCCTATGGCTTTTTATCACTTCTAAGATCAAACGGAAGTTCAGTGTGGTATTCACAACTTCTTTCCAGAATTATTCCCTCTCACTTATCTTCTCCCTCTCGAGGGTCCAACCAGACTGGTCCTCTTACTTTTCCTCACACATCACTCTGCCTCCCACCTCTTTGACATCCACCGGCTGTTCCCCATGCCTGGAATACACTCTCTTCTTGTCTCTGCCTCTGAGAATCCCTATTTTGCCTTCAAAGCTCAGCTCAAGCTGCATCTTCTGTATGAAGCGCTTCCTGATGTCCTCAGCCTCCAAAGCTGCTTTGAATCTCTTTTGTATATGTTTTGCATCTACTTATCTATGTATTTGTATGTCTCCCCTAAAATGCACAGAGATGAGAGACAGCATCCTGTGGCAGAAATAGCAAGGAGATCAGTGTCAGTGAATCACAGAGTGTATGTGTGTGTGTGTGGGGGGGGGGGGGTTAATTAAGATGTAAAAAAGACTAGAAAGGCAGGAAGAAACCAGGTTATGAAGGCTTTAAAGATCAGAGATGTTTTATCCTTGATCCTGGAGGCAGGAGGGAGCAATTAGAGTTTACTGAATAATGGGGTGTTGTGGTCAGACCCATCCTTTGGGAAGACTGATCCAATAGCTCAGTAACTGAGGATGGACTGGAGTGGGAAGAGATATAAGGCAAGAACCTGCTGCAACAGTCTGGGCATGGGGTGATAAGGGCCTCAACCAGAGCAGTGGTACCATCACATGAAAGAAGGGGGGGTGTATGCAAAGGAAAGAAGATACAAAGGTAAAATCCACAGGCATTTACAACAGATTGGAGGAAGAGGTGAGAGAATAAGGACATGAGGCCACCACATGAGCCTGGGTGTTTGAGAGGTGGTAGGGCCTATCAGTAATAGGGAAGTTTGGAGGAGGGGAAGAACGCCTTGGGCATTCATTCCAGAAGCCCATTGGGCAGCTGGAGGCACAAGACTGGAAGTCAGCAGAGGTAAAGGCAGGGTATGTAGATTTAAGAATCATCTACATGATAGCAATGATTCAATCTATAGGAGCTGATAGATTACCCTTTACACATATTATCTCATTTGACATTCACAACAACTCTGGGAGGTAGGTACTATCCTCATTCCCATTTTACAAGTAAAGAAACTGAAGTTAAGCAACTTGCCCAAGTGTTAAGGTCCTGAAACAATCCAGACTCACTCTCAAGCCAGTTCTCTATCCACTACACCAGGAGAAAAGGAGTCTACTATTAAGAAAGGGGAAAGTTTAGGTTAGAAGTTCAATAATTGACACAGCCAAGTATTTCCCATCCCTGAAAGTTGGGGCAACTGAGAAGATCAACATTTTGTCTGACAGAGTAACTCAAAGAAAATGCCTGGTCTGCCAAAGCAGGTCAGGCTACAGATCATGGGACTGAGACCAAGTGGGAGAGTGCTGACAAATTCCCCTTGGCCCTCCCCAATTAGCCTTCACCACCCACCTGCCATTCCTCACCACCTTAGCATGTGCACTTACTTCTTTTGGCCAACAGAAGAGCAGTGCAGGACTTTGTGCGTGTTCAGCTGTCTATGGCTCAGGCCTGCAGGCCAGGAGCAAGCTCCCTGAAAGGAATGGTGGACTCTGTCTACACCTACCGTCTACTAGCTCACACATTGCCTAGCCTACTTAACACAACCTTCCTGTCCATAATTAATACAAACTTCATGGTAAACTGGGTAAAAAGATGTAAAATGCCTGGAAGAAGTAAATGGAAATTATCCCTCCTAAAGCAGAGATGATAACATTAGACTACAGTACAATACTCAACAAGAACAAAAAGCATGACAAGAAAGAGTCCAAGTTTGGAAGTGATAATGAGGAGGAGGCAAAAAATTACTAGGAACTGAAGAAACTTTGGAAACTTAATATATTAGTTAGCCACCTGGGAAAAAAATGTTCACCCCCCACCCCCAACCTTTCCATAATAATTCTATCAATACTGATGCAACTTCAGAGGAAGAGGCCTCCTGAAACATTTCTTCCAGTTCCTTAGCATTCCTGAGGATTTCTCATGTCAAATGCCCAAAAAAAGCTGAGCTAAAAAGGCGTTCAGAAATTCTTTCGTTTTACAGAAAAAGAAACTGAGGCCCAGAGAAGTTAAATGACTTGAAGAAAGTCACACAGGTAATAACTAATAAGCAGAACTGGGACTCAGACCCAGGTAGTTCACCTGTAAGGTGGGATGCTGCTGTAGTCATGGAGTAAGGAGGTGGAAGGTGCACCTGCCACCATCGCTGGAACGCCTAGACATGCTCAGCTTCTGGCTTCAGGACTGATAAGCTGCATGGGGAATTCTAAATACCTAAAATCATACCTCTGGAACAGCAAAAGCATGACTCTATTTTTTACATGTGAGGCACCAGCCTCTGTCCTGGACCTGGTTCTGAAGCACATTCAAAGCACCTCCACCTGGAACAATCCCAAACAAAGTCCTCATAAAAGAAGAAAACCCAAAAGGTGGCAAGCTTGTTCAGAGTAGTCATCAAGCCAGTCACCTGCTGAAGGTGCAGAAGAAAATAACAGTGTAACCTTAGTTTCAGAGAGTGAAATATATTTCAACTATACCAAATAAAAAGCAAATAAAATTCTCACTTTCAATTTCCATATAAAGCAAGAGAGAGAATCGTTTTAAAAATCTATGTCCTTACAAACCCGTTCCTTATTTTCTCCATAACAAGTTTTTTGGTCATTACTTCAACATTATCCCTTTTGGCAATGACTTCCTCTAGGAATATAACTGGGAGCCCCTAACATTCTCACCCTCTTAGTGACATTCCCAGCAGCTCAATGTAGCCCTTTGTTCCTCTAGGTAGAAAGCAGTTCTCTCTGAACATTCATTAGCCACCAAGGAGACTGGTGGCAGGCGCAGGCTAGGTGCTTACTTCTTCAGTACTCTAGGGAACAATTTGGTACTCCCATCCCTGAATTCTTCCTACACTTCACTTCAGCCACCTATGTCTCCTATTCCAAGAAAATGAAAGTTCTTAGCCTGGCTTCTTCCTATTCTGGAAACTGGAACTTGCTGGTCCTTTGCCTTTCACCTCTGATCTAGGGGCACCAATGTCCTGTCTGGGAACAAATATATGACAAAGTGCTATCATTTAGACCTGACTGAAGACGATAAAAACTAGAAAGTTCAAATTTTTTACAAAATCACATCATGGAAAACTTTAAAGTCATCTGGCCCCCAGATGTCCCTTTGGAGCTTCTTCTACCTAGGAAAATCAGGTCTGGAGACGTCTACAAGCTGCCCTATACACACCAGCGCTGTTTCCGAAAGGCACCTTCCTTCCTCCTTAAGACTTCTCTCCCGTTCCGTCTACAACTCCTCCCCACCGAGTCCCCCAAAAAACACCTTTTCCTCAGAGACTAAATGAACTAGGAGCACGTCACTGAGGTGCTCTGATGAAAGGGAAATGGCCGGGACCCCCGTCACAGGGATTGTACAGGCAACTGCTGCTAGGATAAAAGTTGACACTAAGACTGCTCGGTCTGAGACACTATTGTTCTACGCTTGAAAAAAGTTTGTTAAGTTGGGAGTCACGCGCCTCCCGGAGCTTCGGATCAGCACTCGGTGGTTCCGGCCCCCGAGCCGGGACCAAGCCCAGTGCAGTCCGCAGACGGCCAGCGCGGCACCCCAGGGTGAACCCCCAACAGCAGCGGGCGGGCGCTGTTTCCTCTACAGACCCCCGGAGGCTCCTCCACAGGGTGACACGGGGAAAGGGCACGCGAGGGCCCCGGCCACACATGGCCTCCAGCCCGCCTGGCACTGCCACTGACCGGCCCGACAGCCGCCGGCCCCAGGGGGCCCCTTCCGCCCCTCCCCCACACGGGGCGCTCGGGATCCGGGGGGCGAGGGGGCTCGGGCGTCTGCTCGCCGAAGGGTGTCACCGAGCACCGAGGGCGCCCCCGCCCGGGGTCACGGGGGCCGCGTCCCCCACACTCGCTGGGGGGGACACAAGAAGGCACGAGGGGCAGAGCACGCGGCTGCAGCCCAGGCCGGTCCGGAGGCGGGTGGGGGGCGGCCGGGGCGAAAGCCTGCAGGCCCCAGGCGGGCTCGGGCCAGCCATGCCCTCTCTCTGACCTCAGTTTCCCCGAGTGTAACGGGGCGGAGTTGGGGCCGGAAGGGCCTCGGCCGTCGCAGAGCCCCCCTCCCTCCCCTCCGTCCCCTCCCTCCCCCGACGTTACCGGTGAGGAAACTGAGAGCCGGGCGAGGGAGGGCCGGGCGCGAAGGGCGGGAGCGACGCGGCCGGTGACCCCAACGCCCGGGCCGCCCGGCCCGCCTCAGTTTCCTCGGCCGGGGCCTACCTACCTGCCTCCCTCGGGGAGGGCGGACGGCGGCGGCGACGGCGGCGGCGGCGACGGCCGGGCCTGGGCTCGCGCGCCGGCCGGCGGACTGCGGGGGAGGGGAGGGGCGGGCGCGGGGGCACGCGGCAGGGGGGGGCGCGCGGCAGGGGGGAGGGGTCTGAGCGCGGGGACACGGCCGAGCCTTCAACCCTCGTCCGGCCCCGGCCGCCGCCGCCGCCGCCGTCGCCGCCGCCGCCGCCGCTGCTGCTGCGGAGACATCGAGCGAGCAGGCCGCGCAGCCGAGCGCCGAGCCGGGAGCGCCCGGCGTCTGGCCAGGCAGCGCGCGCCGAGCGCCGAGCGCGTCCAGGCCCGAGCAGTAGAGCCCAGGCGCCATGGATGGAACCCAGGAGCCCAAAGCCCTTCTCATTTCTCTGAGCAGTGCGAGATTTACAAGGCACACTCTGAAAACAGTCGTTTTTATTGATGTCTTTTGTTCTCCTGCATCCCCTCAGAGCCACCCCAAGTGACAAAAAAAGAAAGAAAAAAATCAGCGTCACTGGCAATACATGGTGAGTCCGACAAATATGCACAGCGCAGAAAGGGGCGGCCCTGAGCCCCCTGCCCTCTGAGGAGCCCCCCAGGAGCAGCACCCAAAGCCGGACGGGGAGGGCGCATCGCCCCAGGCAGAAAGCCCAGGGCCGGTGTGATGCAAGCTCTGGGTCCAGAGGCCCAGGACTGCGAAGGCTACCCCTGCAGACTGAGGGGCTTGCACGGCCCCTCTCAGAGCAGCTCACCAGGAGCCAGGGTAACCAAAAGTATGGTTACAGTCGATCCAAAGTGTGGTTGGTTAAGAATCTTTTATTTTTATGCAAAGGCCGCCTGAGAGTTTCGCAAACCTCCCCCAGAGGAATTTCTTTTTTTCTATTTTCACATGTAATCTCTCTGGTATTGGGTACAACTCCATCCAGTTGCCGATTCAGAACACTTAGGTATGTAACAGATATTCCAGAAACACTATAAGCACTCATATCACATGAACTACCGTGTTTCCCCATAATAAGACACTGTCTTATTATTTTTTTTTGGACAGAAAAACACCAGAGGGCTTATTTTCAGGGGAGAGATTATTTTAATGAACATTGACAGCAATTTTAATAAACAGGTAAATATGAACAAAAAAATGTACCTTTATTCAATAAGCAAATCACTGGGGAAGAACAGGATGATGCGCTCAGTGCTGCAGCTCTGATTGGATGCAGCTTGGAGCTCAGCGTGTTTGGGGGGGGGGGGGACGGTGCATACAGAAGATACCATAATGTAGCGTGTATCGCAGGGGATCACCTTCACTACAGTAGCAATCTCAATAGGGCTTATTTTCGGGGGAGGGCTTATTTTAGAGGAATCTTACACGGTAAGGGGAGGGCTTATTTTCGGGATAGGTCTTATTATCGGGGAAACACGGTAGGTACTGGGGCTACCAGGCCAACAATAAAGTAATACCACCAGCCCTCAGGGAGCTTGTATTCCTGAAGGGGGGGGGGAATGGGGAGAGAGACAATATGGCACTGGAAAGTAACTGGCACAGGGCCTTGAGATGACAATTAGAATGCAAAAAATGGTAACAAACCAGCTGGACAAGTAATAGGAAAAGACTTAAGGAAACTACGATATATTAACAGTGTGATTATATGTGGGTGTACACACACACACATACTATAAAAATAATAAATATATGTATCACTAGGGCAATAAATGGAAATTTGTACATGAAATAACACTCTGAAAAAAATCAGAAGACAAAATAGTATGTACATATACCCTGGCCCCAACCATCAAAGATTTTAAGTTGGAGGGGCCTGTAATGTTCAGAGAATCTCAGAATCTCTCATTTGCCAGACACCTCAGAGGCCTTTTACTCAAACCTCTTATCTGAAGCATGAAATGTGTCTCCTTAGGTTCATGGCATTTTTGTTCAAAGTCAGACAAACAAAAACATGATATTTGTTATGTAATTCCACATTATCTTTCAGACAGTTCCAAGCTGTAATTAGTTCCAGGATCATTTATTTGCTTCCAGATTTTGACTGATCAGTCTGTGGAAGGCTAGACTTTTGCATTCTTTAAATGGTGCAGGCTTCAAGACTGTCTTCAAAACTCTTCAGCTCCTTTACAGGCTGGGAGTTTCCCTGCTGAAGGAAGCAGAGTTAATTAGCCATGGCTGACACACTCTTGGGAAACTTCCCACAGCCTAATCACTCCCATCACCAATTTCTGTGGGCCCTTTGACCTCATTCTTAACTATTTAGACACACAAGCCTGTGCCTCTTGAGAAACCCTCAAGATGGCACCTCTATACCCAAGTCAACTGTTAGGAAAGAGATGAAAGTTACATGTTAGAAAAAAAAAACATACCCCAGGAACTATTGGGGAAGAAAACATTAGGAGAAAACACCATCTCTTGAAACCAGGTTGTCCCCAACACTTGGCCTAGTTTAGTGATTGACTGAAAGGATGCTGGAGTTGGGAGTAGATGTCTTGGTTCAAATGAAGACTCTAATTTGTATTATCTTGGGTAAATCACGGAACTCCTCAGAAATTCACTTTTATCTGTAAAATAAAGAGCGGGGAGAGGATGGTCTCTAAATCTTTTCCATATCAGTTAAGCATTTAATCATTTGAGTGCTAGAAATACAAAAAGAGGCAAAAGGCAGCCCCTGACCTCAAAGAGCTTACAGTCTAAAGGGTAAGGCAATGGGCAAACAAATATGTACAAAGTAAACTATGTACAGGATAAATAGGAAATAATTAGCAGAGGGAAGACAGTGGAATTAAGTGGGGTTGGGAAATGCTTCCTGTAGCAGGTGGAATTTTAGCTGGGACTTAAAAGGAAGCTGGGAGGTCAGTAGCCAGAATGAAGAGCATTCCAAGCATTCCATTTATCTCATGTGAGATTGCCCAAAGCCTTTTACTTAAAAGTAAAAATGCCTCTGTCCAATATCTTTCTTCCTGCTTACTTAAGCTTCCTTTATGTTATAATCTGAGTTTGTTACAATCCAGAGTTTGATTAGCAAAGTCTTGATTTGCTTTAAAAGGTTCTTTGAGGACAGACTCCCACTTTATCCCCCATGACATCACTACCAGCTTCTTTTGATGCAAGGGGTCATGATAAGAGTCAAATCCAGATGTGGGGAACAAAGAATAGGAAGAGGAGAGTTGAGAAAAGTGGCTTGTGAGAGCCAGGATGGACCAGGGACACCAGATAGACTTTACAGGAAAAAAAATGGGGACGGTATTATTGTACAATGAGAACAGAGCTGAAACTCAGCCTCCTCTTATTTCTTCACCCCACCTCAATGACATCACCACCCTTGTGACCCTGTCCACATCGGGCCCAACCTCATACCTGCCTTCCTACCAAATACACCCACTAGCTGCAAAGCAGGAATCATGATGACGGGAAATACCATTCTGACTGGACATAAGCAGCAGATGATAATCCCTAATTGTCTTTAATCTAGGAATGAGTCACATTCATTTATTTCCCTTTTCTGTCATCAGCTATTCATTTCTTTGCTTTGATAATCACCAGACTAACACTCCTGACAGCAGATAGGAGCAGATCAAGAGGACAGGTCAGAGACAGCACATGGTTGGCTGCTAAGAAATCTGGGAGTAAGAGAATCCTAAGGAAAGGCTCCTTTTGTCCCTAGTGAAAGCATGAACGTGTGAACCTAATTCACACATTTCTTATTCCAATCAGGTTATTTTTAAATCAGTATAATTTTAGAGCAAGGGCTTAGCTGATGATTGTTTATTGCCTGGGAAATATGTGCATGATTTGGGGTTCAAAATAGGGTTTTCACCCTGTCCCTACCATTGGGAAAGTCCAGGAACATTCCAGAACCCACACTACGAACCGAGTTTCCTTAATTGTCCTTTCCACCTTCTCATCTCTTGCCTTCTCTATTAGGAAACCAGAGATGGGCAAGGCCAAGCCTTGTCTCAGTACCTCCTTAACATTAAGAACCTTGATCCACACAGATACAGACTATCCTCAAAGTAGGCAAACTTGTTTCCCTATTAGTAATAGTGAGGCTGCTACAAAGGAAACTGCTTTGATCAGACTTCTTTGGAAAGAAAGGATAAGTTGCAAAGTCCTCCTTTCATCAACCCCTCCATCTATTCTGATGTTCTACATAAAAGGATGGGGAAGGTAGGAGAATGAGAGAATAGCATTCAGGTTTGGTCTACAGAGATCTGTTCCAGATGTCTCGAGATTTGCTTCAAAATTTGAGTCGAAAGGCCCAGGCTGCTATCAGTCTCTAATTATCCTAGTTGGTAAGATACTCTTGGCTGGGTAAAGCTTGAATTAGTAACTACATGGCAGACCGTTTCTTGGTCCAAATCACATTGACTTCAGGTTACATCTAAATGAAAGGTGGAAATAGAAGCACTATATTGATAATTTAGGACAAGAAAATTTACTTTTATTAGAAATATCGTGATAACTGATGCACAAGTGGCACTGTTAATTACTGTAGTTTCCCCTTTTACTTGGTGCTTTTGCCAGCCATTTGGTTTTAAAATAAGTGGATTTCGAACAGGGTTCACCAAAAGCCTAGAACTGTGGTCTTGATTTAGTTAATCAATTGGCGGATGCATCCCATAAAATGGATAACAAGTATCCTCATTCTAGTGGAAGTGGCCAAGCCCCCTGCCCCACTCTGGACTAGCTAAAGTGAGTGAGCATCAGCTCCTGGCGCATGCGGTCAGCTTCCGAGTCCAGGGCCTCCATGTGCTCATGCTCTTCCTCTGGCTGCCCCAAAGGTCCAGCCACCGGAGAAGACCACACATCCAGGCCATGTTCCAGGGAAATGTTGTGGAGCACACAGCAAGCTAAAATGATATGACTGGACTTTTCTGGAGAGTACTGCAGGGCTCCCTTGGATCCATCCAGGCAGCGAAACCTTGACTGGATCGTCCTAAATGTCTTCTCAATTACATTATGAGTTGCAGAATGGGCCATGTTGTAGCGATATTCTGCAGGGGTTCCCGGAATATGAAGTGGGGTCATAAGCCAGGTGCGAAGAAAGAAGGAGCTATCACCTATAAGGAAGAAAAACATCAAAATGTTTTATCAGCGGAATACAACCTAGAAAGGGAATTGCTGAGAAACCATTCTAAGACCAGGTTAAGAAAAGCAACAGATCCTAGGGCCGTGAGCTATGAAAAAGACCCAATGGGAGAACTCTGAGGAATGTAGGCATCGGAGGCAGGACTTTGAGGCCTGGTTGATAATGAACTTAAGTAAAACAAGGGGTGAAAATCCTAAAATGGTGGCCTCCAAGACACCCAACATCTTCAAGACAATGGGAAGGTAAAACTAGCAGAGGAAAAGATCCTCGGGAAATTTCCATGATACTGGAGATGTTACACTTTAACAAAATTTCTTCACTCCAACTAGCCATCTAACAACTCAATGCTTCTACCCACAGAGTGAGTTCACAAGAAAGGTGTCTCAAAACACCTTTGTGAAGACGGCAATTCCTAAAAACTAACATAAACACTGTGTTCAGAACACAACAGTATTTCCCAAATTAATTTGGCCATGGAATAATTTGAGGCTTAAATTATAACTGATGGACTTCATGAATGTTATTCTGGGGAGTCTGGAATTTTCCCCAGGGAGAAAGGAGGGGATTACATATATTTGGGGGCAAGAGAGAAAACATTAAACCTACTCTGGAGCCAAAGACTGGCACATGTAAAAGCTATCGATGTACAACACAAGTTCCTATTTGATATTTTAGAGAATGAAACATTGCTAGTATTTGCATATTCTCATCACATAGGGTGGGATTTGTAGACAACAGATCATTCACCCACCCTAACCGCCTAGTGCAAGGATCAAAGGATCACATATTTAGTAAACATGTAAAGGACCTCAGAATCTCACATCAAATCCTGTCACTTTTCAGATAAGAATCTAAGAGGCAGTAGAGAGGGGGAAAGCAATATAAATGAGACCAAATAGGTAGGATGTGGCCGAGCCAAGTTCCAGCCAGAGTGCTCTATGACTCTGAATCTAGAACACCTTCCTCTGCTGTATCGTGGAGAAACTGAGGCATATGAACTAAAATGAAATGTATAGTCTTAGCATAAGTGGCAGAAACTAGAGCAGAACTCAGGACTTCACAGGGATTTGATTCAATATGACCATCCCATTTTTCTAGACCAGAAAAGTTTACAGAAATACCAAGGCATTAAAGAAGGTCAGTTGGTATGCTAGAAACAGTAACAAGTTGTCGGAAAAATTAGCTGAACAATATAATGAGGGTACTTGGTCTTAAATTACTGTCCTAACTGAATGACCCAGGGAAATACTGCCCCCCAAAATTGGGTACAATGTCCTAACCTAATGCTGTAATGACTGGATAGTGCTATTTAATGACTATGACTCACTGCCTCTGGTAAGTGAAAGGCCAGAGTCACAAACTCCCGAGTCTGACAGAAAGAGGCCCTTGTGGAGTCTTCTCTTGTCCAGCTGCTGATCCCTCCATATCTACCCCTGATCCATTTCTGCGAATATTTATGGAATGCTCACAGGACAGTGTTCGAGGCATGGTAACAAACATACAGAAGATATGGAAGATAAGTTCCCTCCCTTTTAGATCTTATCTTGAAGAACTGAATGTCTTTTAATAGTTAAATAGAATTCTAAATACCAGATCAAGTCATGGTTTCATTGGCAGTTTACTTTATAAATGTATTATCATTCCTTGAAAATGTGCCCAGAGTTCGGGAAATGGGCAAATATTTTGATTCTCAATCTAAGAAAATTTCAAAAACAGTGCATTAGATAGAAGAGCTTTGAAATGTTGTTCCTTGGCTACTTTGTCTCATGGCTTATTTTTTCTTTATTCATTCCTAGGATTGATGACATTGGCTGGGGGAAAAAAACTATTTAATTACCTAATTCATCAGGCACATGGAATTATTTTCCAATCTTTAGTTTGAAAAGAACAATCTGAAGTCTAGAACAGAGTTCCAAATGTGTCTTCAGGTTGCTGAGAGGGACTGAAAATTCACATCAGTGCCTGGAAGCAACCTAGTAGAAGGACCACTGGTCTAGGGGTTGGGACACCTGGGTTCCAGTCATGCTTTTGGTAGTTCCAAGGTTTTCTATTTGAATTGTGTGGTCTTCTGAAGTTGCCTTTACTGACAAAATTGCAGTAATTGTGGAAAATGTTCTTTGTTCGTTCTTCATCACTTTATGCATGCGTTCCTGTATTTCTCTGAATTCTACAAACTGACCCTTCATAAGGGCACAGTACCAGTCTAATTATACCATCATCATAGCTCACACTTTGTCAGCAAACATTTATTAAGCATTTACTATGTGCCAGGCACTGTGGAAAGTGACAAAGAAATAAAGACAAAAATGGAACCGTTGCTACCCTCAGTTGGGTTACAGTCTTTTGGCAGAGACCCATAGGTACAGAGAAAGAGAGATGAGATATACCATACTGCAGAGGTCTTCAAGCAAAAGCTAAATGACCACACTGAGATGTTGTAGAGGAGACTCCTGGGAGATAGATTGGATATATTCATCACTTCACAGTTGCTGAGGCATCAGAATCAAAAGCCAGACAATAGGGAAAAGAACCTATTTGTACAAAACTATTTATAGTAACTCTTTTTGTGGTGGCTAAAAATTGGAAATAGAGGGGATGCCCATCAACTGGGGAACTACACTGAACAAGGAGTGGTATATGATTGTGATGGAATGCTACTGTCCTCTAAGAAATGATGAGCAGAACAATTTCAGAAAAACCTGGAAAGACTGACACAAACTGATACAAAGTTAAGTGAGCAGAGCCAGGAGAACAATGTACACAGTAACAGTAACATTGTACAAAGAACTGTGAATAACCAACAATACAATGATCCAAGACAGTCTCAAAGGACTCATGATGAAAAATGCTATCTGCCTTCAGGGAAAAAACTGATGTTGTCTGAATCCAGACTAAAGCATTCTTTCTTGCCTTCTTCCATTTTGAGTTTTCTTGCACAAAATGACTAATACGGAAATGTTTTATATGATCGCACATGTATAATGTATAAGCTTGCTTACTGTCTCAGGGAGGGGAAATGGGAAGGAAGGAGGGACAGAATCTGGAATTCAAAACTTTAAAAAAAGAATGTTAAAAATTGTCTTTACATGTAATTGGAGAAAAAAATAAAATATTACTAAGAAAAAAGCCAGATTATGTTTGCCAGCATGATCAGCCCAGGAAGGAATGTGGGTAGTGCCCTTTGGGGAACACGCCCTCTACAGTGGAACAAAGAACTCAGACTTACCTGTTTGGAGGAGAGGTAATGGCAGAGCAGGAAATTAGGTCATTCAGTCTGGAGAAACAGACTCCAAGGAGTCACGTATAGAGTGAACCTCCCTGGATACCTCTGTCTCATATCCCACGGATCTCAGGGTGTACTCTGGACTGGGAGTATAGCCATTTTCATAAAATTTTTTAAAATATACTGGCAGGCCACTAAGGTGGCACAGTGGAGAGAACATTGGGCCTGGAGTTGGGAAGACTGGGTTCAAATTAAGCCTTAGTTTCCTCAACTATAAATGGGGGTGATAACAGTGCCAATCTCACAGAGTTGTGAGGAAAAATTGAGATAGTATTTGTCAAGTGCCAAGCACACAGTAGGTACTTAATAAATGCGTGTTCTTTTCTGCTGCCTTCACAGTCCCATTCCTGCACTTTCAAGTATAACCCTCTTTTCAGTATATGCAAATAACAGCTCTTTTTGGTGTCTGTTAAATTCGGACCAAAAATAAAAATTAATTTTAAAAAACCGCTCTCTACAGTGTCCAATGACTCTATTTGTCAAAGTAATGGCCTTTCCTCACGCCTCAACCTTATGGACTTCTCTGCAGCCTTTGCCACTGCTGGGCCTCCTTTTCTGGATACTCTCTCCTCTCCGGGCCTTCATGACACCTTCTTTCCTGATTCTCTTCCTTCCTGTCTGAGCCTTCAGAGACTCCTCTGCAGGATCTTGATTCAGGTTCTAGCTATTAACCAGGGCTATCCTCCACGGCTCTGTGCTAGACCTTCTTCTCTACTCCCTCTAGACTATTTCACTTGGCAATCTCATTGGCTCCTGTGGATTCAATTAGAGGATTCTCAAATCTATCCCTCTCCTAACCTCCAGTCTCACCTGCCTACTGAACATCCTGAACTCAATGTCCTATGGTCATCTTAAACTCAACACATACAGAGCAAAACTCCCTTCCCAACCTCCCCATCACCCTCAAGGGCACCACTCTCCTCTCCAGTCACCCACGCCAACAGTCTCAGTGTCATCTCAGCTTGTCACTGGAACTCACCCCACAGAGCCAATCTGTTACATTTCCACCTTCCCAATATATCTCCTATACATCTCATTCTCTCCTCTCACACAGCTATCATCATGGTACAGGTCCATGGCCAATTACAACAGCCTGCTATTTGGCATTCAGGCATCTGTAAGAGATCCCGCCTTCTGCAAGACGCCCATTCTGGTTCTGCCAGCACCGGGGCCCTCCTTCTGAGACGAACTCTTCCGTACGCTGTGTATACCTTGTATGTATGTGGCTGTTTGCGTGCTGTCTGTTCTGTTAGAATAGAAGCTGCCTGAGGGCAGGAACTCTATTTTTACCTTTCTTTGTATTCCCAACACCTGGCACACAGAAACAGCTTAATAAATGCTTGTAAATGGCAATAATGGAGCCATGAGAGTTAAATAGTCACTTCCTCAGAATCACCGCATTAAGATGTGTCAGAGGCCTTCCTGGATCCAAAGTCTATGTTCTGTCCACGGCACAAAAGTGGCTCTCAGTGAAGCTATCTGAAGCTCTTTTATCATTGGTTCCTTTCTTCCTATTAAGCAATATGTCCCACAGCCAAGTTTTTAAAGGTAAGGAAACCACATCTTTGACTTCTTTTGTACCCTCCCACTTCATCTGGTGTGGAGCTGGACACACGGTAGGACTTTCACAAATGCTCCTACCACTCTTATTACTAAACATGTCGGCATTTGCAGTTTTAGATTACCCACAATACTATTTCTTAGAAACTAATGGAGAAACTGGATTACAAATAGTAAAATAAGGTCAGTTTTAAAAAGATAACACTTTAGGGTAGCTAGGTGGTGCAGTGGATAGCTCAGTGGCCCTGAAGTCAAGAGAACCTGAGTTCAAAACCCTATGACAAAGGCTGGGGAGCAACTGGAAAGTCAAACTAAGCATCTGCAGTGAAGATACTGCCTCTGCAAAAAACGTCTAGCTAGTTGGGCAAGAGGGGAGAGATTAAGGATGATCATTTGAGCCAATGGCAGGGTCTAGTAAAGATTTTTCTAAGATGGGAGACTCTTGGAGATGTTTAAAAGGAACCAGTAGATAGGAAGAGGGCAAGGATTTAAGAGAAAGGAGAGATGACTGAGTATACATGCTGTGCAAAAGAAAAGGGGATGAAATCAAAGGTCCATTTTGGCCTTGGGAAGAAAGGCCACTTCACTGTAAGAGACAGGGAAAAAGCCAGGAGAGGAGGATGTGGAGCAGCCCTGCTGGGCCCTCTCAAGTGACTGGCTGTGACATGAAAGGCTCATCCTAATGGAAAACCAGAGTTCCAGGTATGAGGTTTTTTCTCCCTACCTTCAGACTTACCAAGAAGCCAGCAGTCTTTGTGCACCCCTGCTTCAAACTGACTCCTCAGGGCCGACTGCTGCAGAACAGCCCAGTCCTGGAGGCTGCCTGGCCAGTTTGTCTCCACATTCAGCAGGGCCCCCCGGATGTCACACACCATCAGACAGTTCAAAGAGTGCAGGCCCTTACGGTTCACATAGGAGAGGTCTTCGGCATTGGGAGCCTTGATCCCTACATGGATGCAGTCAACTACTCCAATCACCCCTGGCATTCCTGCTAGCCCATAGAATTCATCCTTCAGACTCTGAATAGAGGTTTCATCTGCTGGGAAGTGGATGAATTGGGAGGCCCTTTCCACCAGGGCTTCTGTGACATTGGCAACACAGCGGCTCATAGAGGCCTGACTGATCCCAATAGTGTCCCCCATCCGAGTCTGGAAGGAGCCAGAAGTGTAAAAGCCCAGTGCTGCAAGAATCTGGGTCTCTGGGCTGATGGCCCTGGACCGCTGAGTGGGGCGGGAAAGGCTGGTTCCTAAGAGATCCACCAAATAGTAAATAAACTGGCGTGGAAACCCATACATGGCCATAAGGTATTCATCAGTCACATCATCCAGCTTAAAGCGGTCCAAAGTCCGGTGACCTCGGCCATAAAGCAAGAGGTCACAGTCCAGAACCGTTATTGGTATGGCCATGCTGACCTCAGTGGCCTGCAGCACTGTCAGGACAGCAAGAAGCTACATAAGGAATACTCAGAGCTCAACGCACATCTTTAAAACAGTTTAACGATTTGTCATCTTCTCCCTGCGGAGATGAAATGGAAAGCGGTCACCAAAATAAGGCAGAAATTGGAAGAATGTTTTTTTGGTCATGTCTTTGTGGGGTTTTTGAGGTAAAAAGGGATGGCTGACGGACTAGTCTTGGGCTCTGCTCCCTGTGATGAGCTGATTCACTAGTAACTCAAGAGTTCAACCCCTGCTCTCATTTAACAATTAAGCCATTCCCACACTAGGATAGCAAGTCTGATGGTTGTGATGCCGTATAGCACACACTGCACGTAATGCACAGTGAGGTGGGAGGAAAGGAGGAACTGGAGTCAACCCACCCGAGTGAAGCCTGGTTCTAGCACTAAGTGGGTACGAGGCTATGGCCAAGTCCCTCCAGCCCCCTGGGCCTCAACATTCTTATCTGTGAAATGATCCTTCCAAGCATTTCCATAATTCTACCAAGTCCCCTTAGAAATGTGGTGCACACCCAAGCCACTCTAAACTGGGGCCCCCAAGCAAGAGTCAAAGCCCAAGCAACTCTCAGTACTGAGAGAGCAAGGGCCATCTTTTGCTTTTCTCTGTATGCCCAGCATTTATTGCCGTGCCTGGCACATGGTGTGGGATGCGACAAGGAACGGGAGCCGGGAATAAGCGTTTATATAGCGCCTATTGTTTGCCAGGAATGATGCTAACCACTTTACAAACATTTGCAATTCCGCATGGGCTGGCTGGCCCTCTCGGGGCCACAAACACTTAAGAGACTGACGGTCCAAACAGGAGGAAGGGGGACAGCCAGGCACCCAGATGCAGAAGCCCACTGCAACGCTGGGTGCTAGGGAAAGACCGCTGCCTGCCACCATGGGGAGGGCCTTCACCGGCTTGGGAGTCCGGGGGGCCTGGGTTCGAATGCCATCTCAGCCACTTTGTCCCTGGGGAGCGTCGTTGGGTGTGGCGTTCTCCTCCGAAGGGGTTGGGCAGGAGCCACATTTCGGGTCCCTCCCCATTCTGATCCCATCAGAGGGGGTGAGCCCACCCAACCCTCGACGGGGTGCCAGGCCCTGCCTTCGAGGGGCTTCCCGGGTCGGGGGAGGGGGTGAGGGGGGTGGCGTCCGGATCCTGGAGGGCCCTGAGAGCGAGGAGCCACGGAAGGCTTGCGCGGCCTTCAAGGCCCTTCCTACCACCGGGCTCCTCCGCCCTGCTCCCTCCGCGGGTCACCCACCTGGTCCCTCCCCAAGAGCGGTCACTCGCAAACCCGCTCCGTTCCGCTCCAGCCTCACCCCCAGCCCCAGGGAGGCGACGCGCTCCGTGCCTGGTACCCGCCGAGCGGCGACCGGCGGCGGCCCCCGTGGGGCCCCTTCTGCCTGGGCACCAGAGCACGGCCGCCGAGCCGCGCCTCGGACCGGCAGAGCCCGGCCGAGCCCGACCTACGCCAACTGCGCAGCGCAGCCGCCCCCCCGGCACGCCGAGCCCGGCCTACGCCAACTGCGCAGCGCAGCCGCCCCCCCCGGCACGCCGAGCCCTGCCTACGCCAACTCCGCAGAGGATCCTCAACGCTTGGTCCGTGCTGCGCTGACTCCGCAGCCGATCCGCCGCCCGAGGGCGACCGAGCGGCGTCCCCAGAAAAGTCACGCCAGCTCCTGCGCAGAATCGCCGCTCAAGATGCCCCGCCTCCTTTCCCTTCCCCCGCCCCCTCACCGGCTCCTAACAGCCTCGGTAGCCTTTAGTTTCTTCGTGACAGATTCCACACAGCGCCCGGGTCCCCTTTCCCTTCTCCTGACCCTCGCTTCTCGGTTTTCTGCTGCGCCCGAAGTTTGACCCTTAGTCACGGGAGACTTGTAGCGAAGGCAGATGGAACTTCACGGGGATCACGGGCCGCAGAAGGACGAAGGGAGGCTGTGGGGGCCGGAAGCGAAAGTGCGAATGCGGATGGCCCGCGGGCTTTCCCTGGGCCTTCCCCTCCCCCCTCGTCCAGTGAAGCGGATGAAAACAAACAGCAGCGATGGCGGCGCCTGGAGCCGGGAGGCCACGGGGCTGGAACCGGAGCAGCGCGTGACGAGCCTGGACCGGGAAGCGGTGAGAGCCGCAGCGCGGAGGCCGGGGAGCAGGAGCGGCCGGCCTTGAGCCGAGGCAGGCGCAGAGCCCCGCGGCCCGCGAGGAGGGAGGTCCAGCGGAGGGGCCCAGCCCGAGGCCAGAGGAGGCGCTCTGGGCCCCGGAATGCGAGCCCCGAGCCCCACAGGTAAAGCCTCCCCCGAGGAAGCCGAGGCCGGAGAGGGCCCGGGGTCCGGGAGCGGGTCCTCTTGGCCGGCCTTCCCGTTTACAAGTGGGGAAACTGAGGCCGGAGAGAGGACGTGTGTCCGTAAGGGTCAGGCGAGGCCCGAGCTTTGCTCCGACCCGGGGGGGGGGGGTGCCTGGCGCGGGGGCGTCCTCCCCATGAGGACCCCGAGAAGGGAATGGGGAGATGATATCAGACTACAGGGAGGGGACCCGAGAAAGGGGCCTCGGCCCTCAGCTAGGAGACCCCCCGGGGCCGGGGGTGGGGGTAGCGGGCGGCCGAGGAAGGTAATGAGGGTGGGGGGAGGCCTGGCTCGTCCTCTGCGGTGTGGGGGTGACTCGGGGACCACCTCCTCCCCCCTCCCCGGGCAGACTGAGCCCCTGGAGCCCCCGGCCCCTGCCCACCGCCTCAGTGCCCCAGAGCCTTGGCCTGCGCCCCTCCGCGCCGGGCACACGCTGTTCGGCCTCCTTCAGGCCTGTCTGCCTCTCCATGACCCAGTTTTGTTTTTTTCTGGCAAAGTTGCTGGATTGGTTTGCTATTTCTGCCTTGAGCCCATTTTACAGATGAGGAGACTGAGGTAAACAGTGTTGGGCGACTTGCCTAGGGTCACCCGGCTAGAACGTGTCTGAGGCTGGATTTGAACTTGGGGCTCCTGATTGCAGACCTGGTGCTGCCCCTTGGACCCATGGTGAATGCTTAATCAGTGCTGGCTGGCCGGTTGACTCAGGATCTATGTGGCTTGTTGCGGACTGCTCAACTTTTGCTGCAGGGTCTGAAGTGAAACCCTTCTGGTCCTTCACAGCAGAAAGATCCCTACCCTTCATTGGACACTACACAATGTAGCTGAGGGGAGAGAGTGCAGAGTTTGGGATGGAGAGGCCGACACAGCCGGTGTTTATTAGGCACGTGCCTGCTGTGTGTCTCTTCCAGTGTGGGAGAGGCCTCCTTATGTTGGATGTTGGGTTCAGGTCCTGCCTCTGGGACCTTGGGCAAGTCAGTGCTATAAGCCGGTGCTTCTTAAACCTTTTCTGCAGGGCTTCTTAAACTGGGTGGAGAGCCCATATGGGATCTTGCTTAGAGTCTAAACAACTCCCTTAGACCAGATAAAGCTCTGGCCTTCATTGGTTAGAAGAAGTTTACTGGCCTGGGAATCCGAATCCCAGTGAGTCCCAGGTCCATTTCCTGTCCCCAGCTGCCAGGTGGGTCCTGGGCTCCTGGTCGGGGGCCCAAAGAGAAAAGGTAGTCCTTGCCCTAGATGTAATTCAGCTCTCCTGGCATGGGTATTCCAGAGGATGGTAGACTTTATCCTCAGCATGACACCTGGCAAACTACCAGAATGTCCTTGTCATTAGTACTGGGAGGGACCATTGAATCATGTGGTGCAATTCTCCTTTTTTGTATGTGTGGACAGTGAAATGAATTTTCTAAGGTAAACTCTGACAGTAAATGACAGAACTAGGGCTTCTTCTCACTTCTCATTCTGAATTTGCTTGTCTTTGTACACTAATGCTTTTTATGTCCGTTTTCATTCAACTAGACTGTCAGCTTTTTCCATTTCTCTTTTTCATTTTCTCATTTCTCTTTTCTTTATGTTGTTTTCATTCAACTAGACTATCAACTTTTTCCATTTCTCTTCTCCTGTTAGAACAATAGGACCTTTGTAAATGTTTAATGGTTATTATAGTGCTGTGAGCATTATGTGGGTGCTGAGTACATAGACTGGAGGTAAAATGGCTCATGTGCAAGACTTCTGTATTGGTTGGTGTTTGTCCTTTGTTCTCAAAGAGGACCATGATATCATGGAAGTGATGCCTTGACTTGCAAGTGAATTGGATTTAAGCAAGGGAGAGTTGTGCAAGGTCACCAGTCTCATTTGCCTCTGGAGATGTCTGGGTCCAGTGGCAAAATGGAGGCCGGAAATGGCCCTCTGTACTGGTGGATGTCACTTAGACGTGCACCATTTTTAAATTGCTTAGATTGTCGAGGCCAGGTCTTCAGGTTTTCTATTCAACTGAAAAAGAAGTTCAGTTCAGCAAACAAGTACCTCCCAACCTTAGGGAAGGCACTGTGCTAACTAACCACTGGAGATAAAAATGGAACAATCTCTGCTCTGTTCCCAGTACTGTCTCCCATGGCATTTCTCCTTGGGGACTACAAAGTGCAAAGACAGTTACATGGTAATGGTCCCCTTAACATTTTATGACTGAAAGAAGAAATGAGGGGGAGCTAAAGTGGCCCGTCCAATTTAGATTTCATGAAATCACAAATCCTTATACTTTGTTCTCCATTTTCATAGGTATTGAGGATTGGGAAGTGTGATTATTTGAATTCAAGTAAGCAAACTCCAGTCATGAACTTATGCATAATTCTGGTTTGAGGTCCGTGGGCTGCAGAAGGGATTGTTTTATTTCACAACAAATAGACCACTAACTACTCCCTGTGCTGTGCTAGATGGTTGGGCATGGCCTGTGCCCTCAAGGGTGGCTCTTGATTGGAAAGCCAGTTCTTTATCTTGGGGACCAAAGAACACCTCCAGTATCCTGAACTCTGCAGACCTGCACCCTCCCTTTCTCATCCTCATGATGGGCACCTTTGCCTGTAATACTTTGATCACTTTACAGAACAGACTAAAGAAGGGCCTGGGCATGTACTGAGCCACGTGACTGTAATGTCAGCTTTCAGAGTTTTGCCATATTTCAGTGAAAGCTTTTTTTTTTTCTTTCTTTGAGTGGTGGGAGCAGTCTGGAGCTATGATTTCATTGGTCTAACTTCTAATCTTTGAGAGTTGCCTGTATGTAGCATTGGAATGTTAAGTGACTTTCACACAATCATTCTATAAATTATCAGGCAAAACTTGAACCCAGGTCCTCTGTGCATTGGAACTTTGTGCTTTTGAAATGAGACCTTTAAGTATGTTTAAAGTTTTCTGGAATCTGAATAATCATAAAATGGATTGTCTGTAAATCAAATGTTCATGTGTTGGGGAATTTGCTTTTATTTTTTTGTTGGTTTTTTTTTGTTGTTTTTGTTTTGCTTTTTGGAGGGGGGAAGGTAGGGCATTTGGGGTCAAGTGACTTGCCCAAGGTCACAGGCTAGTTTTTTTTGTGTGTGTGTTAAATGTCTGAGTCCTCATTTGAACTCAGTTCTTTATGCCTCCAGAGTCGGTGCTCTAGTCACTGCACCACCTAGCCGCCCCCCAGGGAATTTACTTTTAAATGGATGCTTACCGTCTCTGTGCAGAACAGAAGGACTTACCTTCTTAATAGCCTTCTAAAACATCCAGCAGCTTCCCTCTGGAGGCATATTGGTGCCTGCTGTGTGCTGAGCACTGTGCTAGATGCACTGATAAAAAAAAAAAATAGCGCCCACCCTTAAGGTTCTTACATTTCAAGGGGAAACTGCTTGTCTGTGCAAAGACAAAAATTGAGACTAAATGTTCACAACTAGGTGGCATAGTGGATAAAGCACCTGGCCCGGAGTTAGGAAGACCTGAGTTCAAATCTGTACTTCTAAGTACTAGCTGTGTGACCCCGAGCAAGTCAGCAACTCTTTGCCTCAGTTTCCTCATCTATCAGATGAGCAGGAGAAGGAAGAGGTCAAAAGTTGAACACAACTGAAAACAACTAAGCCAACAAACAATATCTGGTGGGGGCACTGAGGGTGTCTGAAAGGCATCTCTCCAGGAAAGGGGTGGGGAACCTTCTTTACATCCACCTGGGGCAAGTTCCCACCCCAGCTCTAGGGGGAGGCACTGGAACCTGTAAACCCAGAACTATTTGTAAAGGAGGCTGGAGGGAGTCTCCTTTTTCTGGAAGCTGAGGGGAAGAAATCGAGGGAAAGTGGTGAGCGGCTTTCAGACGTTAATGTAGCCTTTGAAATTGCATCCTTCTTGTTAATTGATGGCTTTGCAAAATGGTGCAAATGTTTTCCCCATAAAACTGAGAGCCCTAGGCTTCCCAGTTAGAATTGGCCGACCCTCCTTTACCTCAGCTGTCCTTGGTTGCTGAGGGAGCATGAAAGAGTCCAAATCACCTGCCACAAAGAGAAAACTTAGAGCATAGGTCAGTGGTGTCATCTTGGGGATGCAGCTGCTCACTTAGGGAAGCAGCTGGCTTGGGAGTATTACTGGTTGAGAATATTCATTTCTTCCCTTTTTTAAAATTTCATTTGTATGTAGAATAATAAAAATAGACAAATAGTGCTTTGTAAACCTTAATGCAGCAGTCCTTTGAGGTTAAGGAGGTGCATTTGGTATAGTAACAACTGTGGTATTGATTCCTATTTTACAGATTAGGAAACTGAGGCGACCCATGGTAGTCAGTGAGGATGGTAATTATGGGGTGAAGGGACCTGGACCCTCAATTTTCCCATGCATTTCAGATCACTAGTGCTTCCAAGGCCTCTGGCCCACCCCAGCCCACCTTGACTACTTAAATTTATTTGATACTCCTTAATCCCTTCTAGACCTTTCATTGTTTTTCCCACCCAGTCTACTTACCACTTGTTAATCCCATCAGATCTTTCCCTTAACCCATTTCTTCCCTTTTTGTATATAAGTATTAGTCCCCTCATCTAATTTGCTAATTCCCTAGGAGTCAAGCTGCTTAGCTTGGTTTCAAAAATAAACCTCCCTACTTTGACTGAAAGAAGGCTTGAGTGGTCAAATTCTTTTGAGGCAGACTCACCCTGTACCCTTATGAACCCCAAATCGCAGCAGTATCAGAGGCAAGTGTCTCACACTTTCCATGACACCAGGATCAGCAGTGAGTTCTGTTTTGGATGTGTTAAGTTTGAATTGCTGGCAAAACATGCAAGTGAGATTGTACAGCAAGCAGGCGACAGTGGGAGTGTAGGGCTGTAGATGTTTGGATGACTTGAGAAGCATCCAAGGTGCCCTATAGTGACTGATGGAGATTTGTGAGAGAGGAGCAGACTCAGGAAAGAGCCTTGGGGCCTACCTGCTCCCTATTAGGGCATGTTTTGTGAGTTGGGGGCGGGTTGACAATCTGGGGAAGGAAACAGAAGCCATTAAACCTCATCATTCAACTGAAACTGCTGTCTCCAGAGTTCCTCATCGTTTGATCCCACATCTGATATATTTTTCTTAGTCTTCATCCTTCTTGGCTTTTCCTCCTTGATGCTTTCTTTGGATTTTCAGGGCACTGCTCTCTCTTGGTTTCCTCAGTTTCCTTTGCTGCATCTGGGTGTGGGCCCTCTTCTCTTTTCCCTCTGTATTACATGGTCATCTCATCAGCTCCCACACATTCAATTCTCTCTCTGATGATGATTCTCCAATCTGTTTATCTAGCCCTAATCTTTCTGTTGACTTCTAGACTCTCCTTCTACCTATTAGACATTCTAAACTGGATATTCTTAGAACATCTGAAATTCAAAATGCCCAGGAGAAACTAGGTGGTGCAAGTGGATTAAGCACTGGCCCTGGAGGCAGCAGGACCAGAGTTCAAATTCAGCCTCTGATATTACTATCTGTGTGACCCTGGGCAAGTCGCTTAACCCCAATTTCTATATAGATAAATAGCTAAATAAATAAATTGAGCATGTCCAAAAATGAACACCTTCCAGTCACCCAGGCTCAAAACTGTCATCCTCAACTCTTCACTCTTAACACATAGTTTGTTATCAAGGCCTATAAGTTTTACCTTTATCTCCTTGGATACTGCCACCACCCTAGTGCAGGCTGTCATCACCTCACAGCTGGACTGTCCCAGTAGCTTTCCAAGGCTCACTCCATTCTGTCCTCCACTCAGCTATCAGAGGGGTCTTCACCAACTGTAGGCCTGCCCATGTCAACCCCAGTAGTTCCCTACCATATCCAGATCAGATGTGAAATCTTGTTTGACGTTCAGAGCCCTTCAGAATCCCTCCACAACCACCCCTTTGCAGTCTTCTTACTCCCCAGCCCCCTCAGTGACCCTGGCTTCGTGTCATTCCTCACAGAAGACCTCCCTCTCTTGCGTCTTTTGGCATTTTCACTGACTCTGCCCCATGCCTGCAATGTTCTCTCTTCATCTCTGCCTCCATTCTTCCTTCCAGTCCCAGATAAAATTCCACCTTTTCCAAGGATGCTTTTTTTGATGCCCCCTCATTTTAATGGCTTTCCTCTGTTGGTTATTTTCATTTTATCTTGTCTGTCTTGTTGGTACCCAGTTGTTATCCGTTATGACAGCAGACTATCGCCAGCACAACGCTCTGCATGTAATAGGCACTTAATGTTTACTGACTGACTGATTAGGAAGAGAACCAGGATCGCCTGACATTCCTTTCTTGTCCCTTGCCCTTTTTCCTTTCTTTCACATAAGTTTTTGGTTTGCTAGTGTAGTACATTATCTTGATTAATGCTGAAATGGACATGACAGCAAAGCCAATTATAATTTGATGGGAGTGTTTATTAACCAGCTGGTGACTGCCTCCCCAGTAGGAAAGACAGCCCTGAGTCTTCTGCAAGGTACATTTTTATAGAATTAGAATAATCTGTTGTTAACAAAATATGAGTTTCTAGTAAAGCCTTGATTACCTAGCAAAAACAAGAACAGACTTGTATCTGGGGTATGTTTCTAGCAACACAGGTGGAAAATTCCCTCACTATTGTGGCCTATCAGGTGGTTTCCAGGGACCCTGGTAGGGGCCCCTTCTGGCAGGTTTAGGGGGCTTTGGTGTATAATTTCTGGCGGGCACTTCAATGCGAACAAGAATGGACCCTTTATTAAAAAGGCCATATGTCTGATCATGCCACCTGACAGGCTGAGCCGGCACCAGCCATGTCTCAGGTACAGCTGTAGCTGTAGCAGCCGGCAAGAGCCCCGATCTGGGGCAGAACCTTAGCTTATAAAGGGGGCCTTCAGTAAGCAGTGATTGGTCAGTACTTGCCTTGAAACTCCCCCAGAAGCCCGCCCACTTCTGTGCAGGTGAGCTGACTGGGGAAAGGGCAGAGACCCAGTGGGGGAGGGCGAAGCTGACCTGGCAGTCTGCTCACTTCCTTGGGGGAGGGGAGATTGTGGGGAAAACCAGGCACAACATTAGCCCTCAAGTCTGTAAGGAAAAAGTTGAGCAGCTTTTCAGTTTCCGTCTCTGGTATGCACCATCTCTAGCCTCCCAAAGTGAATGTGGAGCTCTTGCTAAGTCCTGCCCTCTCTTCATTCAAATCGCCTTTCAGAATGTGGTGACCTTGGGTGAGTCACTGCTCTGGACCTTGACTGAGCAGGTTGGACTTGATGATCTGAGTATAACAACAGCCTTAGTCCTAATGATAGCTTGGGAAGGTTTGCAAAGCACTTTTACATATGTTATATTATTTGACCATCACAGTAGTTCCAGGAGGTGGGTACTGTTATCCCCATTTTACAGATAAGGAAGCCAAAGCCAAGAAACTGAATGGTAAATGTCTGAGGCTGTTTAAACTCAAGTCTTGACACTGTCACCTGAACCACTCTGTGCTTCTTCCCTCCCTCTCTTGTGCCCATAGTCCTCATCATAGCCTTGACCCTTACACTGGACCCCTCTGTACCAAACTGAACTTTTCAAACACTGGCCTCAGTGACCTGGCCTCTCCCTTTGTTGGCTCCTGTCAAACACTAGTCCCTGGGCTGTTTCCCATCTGCCCCGTCACAGGCCCTCTTTGTCTCCTCCCTTTTCCCAGGCCTCTGCAACCCAGATCCTATTTCTTCCTTGAAGCTTCTTCCTTTCTAACTAAACTGGATCCCTCTTGGACTGGCTTTCCACTGTTTTCTATTTCATACTTTCTGTGCCCCAAACTTGATAATAAGTTTTTGGATTCAGTGTTACGCATATTTATTTCCCCCATAGCACCTAGCACAGTGTTGAGTACATAATAAGCATTTCAGGGACATTTAACACCTGTTCTGTGCAAAGTACTGTGCTCAGTAAATACTATTGGGAATTGGGGCAAGGACTTTTAATTGATAGTTTGTGAGTTGTGGATCAGTGGCAGGGAACTTTTCTTCAGTAAAAGGTCACACCCACAGGGAAAAAAAATGAAAGGCCATATACAAACAAAAAGGTGTAGGCCTGCCTTTGTTTTTTTGAGGAACAAACAGAAAACTTCCATCTCACAAAACTTTATTCCCTACCTTCAACACATTTTCTTCAATTCCACACTATGGCTGTTGGCACATAGGGAAAGGATGAAAAGAGGAAAAGCAAAGGAAGGAGAGATTCTTCCCTCTGCTCTCCTCTGTGTGGGATGGTTGAGAGCCCTGGGCTGGAGACTACCTTTCACATAATTGTGTTTAATCCAAAGCCCCAGGTTTCAGTGCCTGAAGCCCTTCCCTGGGGGCCTTCCTTGCCCCCAGGCAAGCCCCGCCCCCATGGCAGTCTGCCTGGAATCTGCTTTTTCTCTCTCAAAATTTCAAATTCATTTTTCGTATATAATGCAATTCTAATTGTTTTAATGCAGAGTTTTTATTAGTGAACTGCTTGCCACCTCCACTTTAAGGTGAACACCCTTTGAGAAGTATGTATAACTTTAAAATGGGCCAACAGTAGAAAGAGCACTGGATTTGGAGTCAGAGAACCTGGGTTCAAATCCTGGCTCTGTTGCTTTTTCCTGTGTGACTTTGTCAGGATTCTACCACCTCTGGGTCTCAGGTTCCTCATCCGTAAAACTAAGGTAGGTGGTTAGACTCAGTGATCTAGCTGTCTTTCTGAGTTGATTATAAATGGTATGGGAGAGCTGGGGGCAAGGGAAGTGGGGGGGGTGTTGACGTGCCACCTGCCCAGTCATCCTCCCAGCTGCCCCTGCCTTGAAGAGGTGCACACTGGCTGTCCTCAGAGTCAGTCTGTTCACATGTCTCGGTTTTGCCAGTATGTGTGGTAGACTTTCACGCATTACTTTTTCCTGTTATGGTTCTTTTTTTTAGTTAGCACTTCAATACAATATTGAAAAGATTGGCAATGAGCTGCCATTTGTAAAAGCAGATCCTTTTTCCTCGGTTGAGGGCAACACAGACCTACTAATCTAATAGATGACCCCACAGCCAACTTTATGATGAGCCCCTCTGAACTCTAGCTGGGCTGCTCCTGTGCACTGGGGGCCAGTGGGCACCAGGGCATTGCCAGCTTGAACATCTCATTGCTTCTGCCCTTGCCATAGCCTCCAAGAATCCCTTTGTCACCTTCCCACCCCAGGGAACCATTAGAATGGGACTTTAGAAGTGAGGTTGTTATGGGAGCAAATAAACAATGCCATATTTTTTTTTCAGATGTTTGTTCCAAAGGAAATTTTTCCCCAGTTTGTGTATGACCTTTAACAGTTTGGCTTCCTGCAGGAGGCTTTAGGCTGGATTGCTCTTTGTCATGAGGACTATATACAAGATGTAGTCTGGGGCTAAATAGAGATGTTTATTTCGGGGGCAGTAACCACACAAAGCTGGGAATGGGCGTTTTATCTGTGTACATTGTCATGAAGAAAGGCACTGAGGCTGGTTTCATTTCTTTTAAGTGCTCTATGAATCATTCTCTCAGCATGGAAAGTGGTTAGTGGGAGTTAGGGCAAACAGGTGAGGTTGAGGCTTAAAGGGACCCAGACACATGTTTGTGGAAGCATTGGGATATGGAACAGCTTGTACGTATACTAGGCCTAAAGAAGGAATTTCAGAGAAAGTGAGATTTGATCAGATATAATCATAATGGAGAGAGCTATTAATTTTTCTCCTACATATCTGTAATTATTTGTGGTAATTGGCTTGTGTCCTCACATTGAATAGTTTTAATTTTCAAAAAGGCTACAGGTATCTCAAATGAGATTACATATCAGCTTGTTATCAGAAAAAGGGAAAGGAAATTGAAGAGCTTTCAGGAAAGTTTTGCCACATAATCAAGAGAGTAAGATTTTCAGATACGAAGTCCAAAAGCCTGTGACTAAAAACAGTGACTTGACCCATAAAGTCCTGCCTCTGGGTTGGTTCTAAGAGCGGTCTAAGATTCAGACTCCTGGTCTATTTGTCTCTAAAAGAAAGTACAGTTTAAGGAAGAGTTACCCAGCCCTTGGCCGGCATCCTCAGCCCCCAAGACACTTCCTTTTCAGCAGTGGGTGTTTGGTTGGGATCATCCTCATGTACCCTTGGATGAAAGCTCACATGGCCCTAGGTCTTCTCATCTCCATGCTAAATGTCCTTCGTTTTTTGAGCTGGTTCTCATGACCTATACTCAAGACCTTTTACCATCCTGGTTACCCTCCTATGGACACTTTCCATCTCATCTATGTCTTGTAGGAAAGTTTACCATGTGCTCACTGTGATATACCACAAATGATGGTGTCCAGAAGAGAATACAGAGCTTAGGATAGGGTGTTCCCAGGACAGAGTACAGAGGGACCATCTCCTCACATTGTCCTGCTGGCTCATTGAACTTGCAAGCCCGTAGATCTTTTTCTTTCTAACCATGCCCCCTCTCACCCTTACCATCTGGTATTAAGGCATTTACTTTTTGAATCCAACTGTAAGATTTTACATTTATCCTTATTGAATTTTCTCTTTCTAGGTTCAACCCAGTGCTTATAAAGTCCTTTTGGATCCTGACTGTGTCATCTGGAGTGTTAGCTCTTTTGTGTCATTTCTAAACTTTGTGACATCTGTTCTTTTATACAAGTCATTTTAAAAATGTTGACTAACATAGGACCAAGCACAGATTCCTGGGACATTCCCTTGGAGATTTCTTGCATGTTAACATTGAATGATGAATGGCTACTTTTAGATTCTAGCTAGCCAACCAGTTTGGAATCCATCTAATTATATTATCATTTACATTCTAGACCATGTCTCTTCATATTTTCTACAATAATCGTATGAGATACTTTATCAAAAACTTTGTTAAAATTTCAGTAAACTAGGGGCTGCTAGGTGGCACAGTGAATAGAGCATTGGCCCTGGAATCAGGAGGACCTGAGTTCAAATCCAGCCTCAGACACTTTTTTTTTTGGAGGGCAATTGGGGTCAAGTAACTTGCCCAGGGTCACATGGCTAGAAGCCTCAGACACTTAACATTAAAAAAAAAAAATACCCCTGTGACCTTGGGCAAGTCACTTAACCCCAATTGCCCTACCTTCCCCTCCAAAAAGCAACAACAACAAAAAAAACAGGTAACCAGATCTGTAGTGCCCTACCCTGATTTACTAGTTTATTAGCTGTCCAGAAAAGGAGGGGGAATAAAGTTAGTGTAGCATGTCCTCAAGGAAACTGTAATCTTGGAAGTTGTAGTTGTTGAATGACAAAACCAAAAAGGTGATGTGGCCTGCATGGAGTTAGGGATTCAGAAAGACAGGAAAGTAGAGGGACTGTATGGGGACAGGTTGTGTGCAGGCAGCCCGGTCTGGAGAGGGACAGTTTGAATGTTTGCTGTGTGAGGGGACATCAAGTAGTCAGGAATGCTGACCCCTGGTAGTGAGGAGCCGTGGCAGTATTGTGAGGGAGGGCATGATGCGTAGCATGGTGGAAAGTGCAGGGTGCCTCACATGCTCAGTGTCCTGGGCCCACTCGTGAGGATGTTATTCCTAAAGTGCTTTGTAAATGTGAGCTGTTATTATTGCTGGAGAATAAAGGGGAGAAGACACTGTAGCCAGGCTGCAGTTTGTGTTTGCTTATTTATGTGAAGTCATAGGCCTAAATATAAATCAGAGTGACTATGCTTGGTGTGCCAGTGGTTGGAGGATCCTTAGAATTGATGCCCAGCCCTTCCAGGGGCTGGGGCCCTCAGCTGAGAAGCACTGACTCAGGAGTCCTTCAGTATGGGGAGGATTTATGGGAGGATATGGGCAGTATAACACATGAGAATGGATGGATGGGTAAGAGAAGCCATGTCCTTGCAATAAGAGCTAGAAGTGTAGGGTCCCAGCTGAGGGAGGGGGACAGGGTCTCTTGGCTTCAGTCTCCGAGTTAGACAGGGCTATGCCCACTTCATTTTAGAGGGAAAAAGTGTATTTTTTTTTTCTTTTTGGATGGGCAGGGCGATTGGGGGTTAAGTGACTTGTACTAGGTCACATGGCTAATAAGTGTTAAGTGTCTTGAGGTCATATTTGAACTCAGGTCCTCCTGACTCCAGGGCGGTGCTGTATTGGCTGTGCCTCCTAGCCACCCCCAGGAAGTATATTCTTACCACAAGAGCACTCAACCAAGGCAAACACCTCTGATTACACATGAGGCCTGTGACTTGATGTAACGTCAAGTGTGTGCAACTATAGTTAGTTATTAAACTAGAGGGATGAGGTCACCTCTGGAAAGATCATTCCCCAAAGGGTTTTGGGCTAGTCAAGCGGAGAGCTCCCTCAGTTTTTATAGAAAGCTTTCCTTCCTTTGCTGCAGGGAAGGTCAGTATGTTCTGAGTCTGGGTGGGGGCCCTCTGGATTTTCTAGTGTGACCCTTTGACTGAATCCAAACTTCACAGAACAAATCTCCTTAATAAAAGGATTCCCACCCCTGTCCAAAACAATGCTTTATCTCTGAATGAGAGATAATGCATCTATTAAAGCTGTTAATACAGATACAAAAGTGAAGACTGTCTCCGTCTTTCCAGAGCTTAAATACTGGTAGAAGAGGCATAGAGAAAAGAAGTGATTTGAGAAGGGATGCTTTGGTTTGGAATGGCAAGTGGGAGCTATAGAAGATTAGAGTAAAATGCCTTTTTCAGCTGCACAATTGATTTGATAATTGTTGGGGGAGGGTGGCAATGCAGGGAAGTTGGTAAGATGGTAAGAAGGCCACTGGGGATTAGGAGTCAGGCAAAGCGGGGATTGGGTCCACCTAGTGAAGCTTTCACTGATCAGTAGTAGGAACTAGTGGCAGGCTGGGGAAAGCTTGAAGCCCTGCATGTTTCCTGCCTGCCTGAGGAGTTTTAAGTGGGGTGCCACCATTTTAGGTGACTTTAAAAGATAAGGAATAGAGAATTTGGACCAGTCATCCACCCTCTTTTCAGCTTTAATCTCTTTTCTATGAATCTTTTTTAGGCTTGTGTCCTACTACAGAAAAGAAACATTCAGATGATGTATGCCTGACAATCCCTGATTCCTCACCAAGCAGCCACTCACTTGGCTGCTTCTAGTCTCTTCTTTGTCCCTGTCACCTCCTGATTTGATAGCCTTGTCTCAGTTTCCATCTTCCAGCCAGCCTCCTCCTCTGCCTCTCCAACCCACATGGATGGAAGCTCCCCTGGCTTCCCTTCCTCCACGTTGGGGCCCTGTTTCTACTGGTCCTCTTCTGCTGATTTAATCTGCTCTCATTGCCCTGGATATCACCTCAGCACACCTGACACCTAAAGCTGTCTCCAGGTACAAGCCCCTGAATTTCACTTCATCCCCTGGCTTCCCTCCCAGCGCCTCATTGGCTGACTTTAAACTGCATTCCTCATCTCCCTTTCCGCCAGATCGGTTCTTCATCCTAACTTCCTTATTTCTGATACTTTCACCACCGCTGTCTGGTCACCCAGCCTGAAGCCCAGGCTCTCTGCCTCTGCCCTAACACCCTGGGTGATGACTGGGGCTTTGAAATCTCTTGTACCCATTTCTTTTCTTTCTGTTGCTGTTGCCCTGGATGTGCTGTGCCTCCCAGCTCTGAGTGAGTCCTAGGAGTTCTGGCCCTCACTAGTTTCCTTGCTTCCAGATCCATCCTCAACTGTGCCAGTCAGTGGCATTCCTGCAGCATCCTTCTTTTCACTTTCACTGCCTCCCTCCTGCCCACCTCTTCGGAGTTCTGCTACAGAACCCTATATTCCGAACCTGTCCAGCCAGCTAGTGAGTGTCTTGAGGGCGGGTCTGCATTCAGGTCTTCCCACTCGGGCCTGGCACTCTGTCTGCTAGCTCCCTCCTGATGGTCTACTGAGATTTCAAGCCAGTGTTCAAGGGTTGTATTCTCTTCTTTGATCACTTTAGCAGGAAGCAGTTGCTCTCTTCATTTAATTATTTGGCTGTGGTCTTTTCTCTTCTACTCAGTTTTTGATTCCCTGAGGTCAGAAACCTGCTTTGTGGGTACCCTTAGCACGTTGTAGCATTTCTCTAAATCCTATGTAATTTTAGTTATGAAACACCTTGGTATTGTGGTACAGTTCTATTTCTTCCCATCTGAATTTTTCCTTGTAGTTTCAATTAGCTACCAGGCTCATCTTTATTTCCCGTTATAGAAAATAGCTGCCAGCTTTTGAACAATTGCCGCATTTGAATGTTGCATTAGATGATTTCTCTCTGTGGGAGCATGTGTGAGCATGAGCTTGTGAGATTTTTTGGCCGCCTTTTGGGTGCCAGGCACTGGGCAGGTGTGAGTTGGTGGAGGTGCTGTTTGTAGTAAAGACTGTCTAATAAATTGTGTGCCTGCCAGGGCGGTGGCGGGGGGGGGGGGTGCTTTCCAGCCAGGCCTTGGGGATTCTGCATCGATTCTAGGTCCCCCAGCAAATATAATTTTATGGGATGTATGGAAATTACAGCTTCCTAATTTCTATTCATTCTGTAAATGAAACTCATCAATATTTTGGGAGAAGGTAATTTTCCCTGGGATCCCATGAAAATCAATGCTTACTGTCTCCCAGCATCACAGTGGGTGACATGGAATCTGCCTTCCTCATCTTTTTTTTAAAAAAAAACCTCTGTCCTCATCTGCACACACTGTAGATAACTGTTCGTGTAAATAAGGAGAATTTGAGTTTCTAGGGCACTTTCAATGTACAAGGTGCTTCCCTCTCAGTGTGCCACCACCTGGGGAATGCAGATGTCTCCATTTTACAGAAAAAGCAATGCAAGTTGAGAGAGATTAAGTGAAATGTGCAAGCTGTGCTGCTGGCAGCTGCCAGAGCAGAATTTGAACCTAGACCCCCAGCCCTCTGCTTCAAGTGAGTCGCACTTTGTCCTGCACCCATCACCACTCTGTGTATGTGCATACACATAGAGGTATAGATGGCTGGTCGCACGTGGAACCTCCAGAGCCTGGCATTTCTGAGATCTCTTGGTACAAGTCTTCAGTGACCAGGCCTGGATCTAACCAATCTCTACAAAGACCTATACACACACAGCATGAATAGAGTGAATTTGTAGCAGAATGATTGTTCTGGGCACCTTATTACTGTTCGACTATGTTTGTTGTGTGCTGGCTTTCCCATTGAACACATCTAGGCTTCATCTTTCAGAATTTCGGAAGCCCTTCTCTAGTTGCCCTCAGTTTGTCCCAGGCCACACCCATCGTGCCCCTACAGCTCCATGCCTCAGCACCAGTCTCGGGAGGAGGAAGGCCAAAGAGAGGCTTCTTACTGGACTTGTGACTCACCAGCATGCTCGATCCTTCAGGAACTTGTGTCCGCTCAGCACCTGGGATGATAAAGTGTGTTTTCTCTATTTCTGGCAGATTTGGGTGCTCTGCCTTTGCTGAGAAGAGCACGATGACAGGCCCCGTCAGCCTCCGTGCACCAGGTTGATGTGTTATGTGATCACCGCTCCTTCTGTAAAGTAGAGGGTGGGTGACGGGCCCGGACTGGGCCATGACATGGCCAGTGGGGTGGTTTCTTTTTGCTTCACTTCTTTGACCCAGGTGGACTCTGTTGGAAGGAAGGCGTCTTGGGAGGGGGCGGCCTTGCCAAAAAAGATGATCAAGCAGACACTATTTAAAGGGCGGCTTTATTACTCCCCAACGGAATCTGTGCCCCTCGTCCTTTCCCCTTTTGCCCTTTCCAGCCTTCTCCTTTCCTGTGCAGATGCTGAGGATGGAGCCGTTTCCTTAGAGCTGATGTACACACGTCAGTGTCAAGCTGCAGTCGCTCTTGTCTCTTTCAGATCTGTGTGTGCCATGGACCCTGATCTCAGTTCCCAGGACAGGAAGGACCTGGACAAGTTCATCAAGTTTTTTGCCCTGAAGGTGGGTTGCATCTTCCTGATCCGTTGGTCCCTGAAGCTGTTGGAGATGAGGCACGGCCCGAGCCACACCCGGCAGCTTGCGGCTCTCCCATTTCAGGGGTCACAGCACGAGTTCTGTCTCTTGTACCCAACCTGTGAAGGCCTGGCATAGCCAGGGACTAGCTTCCAGTTTGCCAGTCCCTTGCTCCGGTGGGGGCCGGCTGTAAAGGCCCAGTTCTGGCACAGAGTGTTCCTGTGGGGTGGGAGGGAACACAAGTGTTGAGTGATAACCATGAGCATCTTTTAGGCATCTTCCCTGAAGCACATGCTCCCCCTGACATTCCCTTTTTTTTACTTTGTTTTAACTTCCTGGCCAATGGTAAATGATGAAAGTTGTGTGGGGTGTGTTTTCCTAACTCTTATGTGAAGTTCCCTCATTATTGCTGTGCTCAGCCAATCCAAACATAAAATCTTCTAAAATAGTTTGGGAGCTTTTTGCCATCTGGTCACACCTGTGTGACTGTGCAGCACTTGGTGGTTTAAGCCTGCATGAGTTAATGGCAGTACATATTCACATCCACAATTGGACTTGTATTCTTGGGAAACCATAGCCACCATGTTCAGCTTTCCTTCTGCCAGGTGAGAATATCACTTACTCCGTACTGGCAAACTACAGGCGTTTCCTCTGGTTGGCATTAGACCTCCAAGAGGGTGCACAGTACTCTTCTTCTGATGGTTGGCATTCTCTCCTCTTCTGTCCTTGGGCCTTCTAAGCTCTAGTAATGTCTCTAGTAATTGTAGGATAGGCTGGTTGCGTTGATAGCCTGTCCTCCTAACACCTCAGTGTTTATCAGGAGCCAGATTTTTATTTAAAGACCTTTAAAATCATACACCTTTTAAGCACACACCTTTGGGGTTTTTATTTGCCTTCTACAGACGGTCCAAGTGATAGTCCAGGCACGTCTGGGAGAAAAGATTTGTACTCGCTCATCATCTTCCCCAACAGGATCTGACTGGGTAAAAAGCCTTATTTTTCGTAAGATTATATGTTCTCTTTTTCCCCAGGAAGTAAATTGAAAGTATTCAGAACAGTACAGCTGCTTTGCAGTTTAGTAAGCCAGGATTTGGGGTCACTGATTGAGCAAAGCAAAGCTTGCTCCCCACTCTCCACGCTCTAATGTTGGGTTTGGTTCTTGGCTTCTGGCAGCCCAAGACAAAGGAGATTTAGGAGAGGAGAGCCATATGTTGGGTTTAAAAACAGTTCACATTCTGGCTTGTCCAACTGCACATTTGGAGCTCTACCACCAGACACTCATTTATGAAGAAAGGGGGCTGTTAGTGAGGGTTCTCGCTCACTGCAAGTAGAAGATGCCTTCTCTCTAACAATAGCAAGGCCTCCCTTGCAGCGAAACTTATTTGGCCTGCCTGTGATGCCCCTTTGGACAAGAGCAATGATCCTATTCTTTTTGCAGTTCAACTTGGCCATCAAGGATATTCCAGAGGTCACACATGAGGCCAAGAAAGCGCTGGCAGGGCAGCTGCCCGCCGTGGGAAGGTCGATGTGCGTGGAAATCTCACTCAAGACTTCGGAGGTGACAAGGCAGCTGAGCTACAGATCCTCAGGCCAGCTTGGGACGTTTGGGTCCTAGAGAAATCAGGGCTTCTTGTCTTGTGTGCAGTGACTGAATCCACTGGTCTAGCTCAGTCTCCCCCCTTAGGGACCCGTAGGTAAATAGGGCAGCGAGATGGCCTCGTGCCTAGAGCAAAGCTCTAGGAGAAGGAGAAGGCCCCATTTACATCAGACACTCGACGGGCAAGTCACAATAACCCCCCCCCCCCACACAGATCGGATGTGATCATGTGTCTAAAGTACTTTGCCCCCTTAAAGCGCTGTATAAACGCCGTCATCTTCATTGTTGTCATTGCTGTTAGTCATCATTAATAGCATTGTGTTGTGCCTCCTCCTGGGGAAACAGCGGGGAAAGCCATGCTCAGCCAGGTGCATGAGCACATTTTGGATCTCAGGACAAAGCTTCTCCTCTTATCTTGGATCCCGAGAGAATGCCTAGTAACCACCATTTTTAAAATGAGGGCGCAGGAAGTTTGCGCTCCCTCTAAAGTCAGTGCTGGTCTTCTAAAGTCACTGGCCTGATCCCAGTTTGCTTCTAAACTCGAGCATTTCTGTCCTAGTTTCTCATTGGTCTCCCTTTAAAAAAAAAAAGGTTTCCTTCTGTTTGGATTTATGTGACTCTCCCACTCACTCGGTGGCTGACAGAACACTTGATATTAGTGGGACTGAAGGGCTGCCACTTCAGTCTTCACCCCCTTCTCCTTCATAGCCATTAGGTCCAAGGCTTATTTTTAGGGAGGTTGTTGGGCGGGGTGGGGAGTGTGTGTGTGT